>NC_061109.1:70231970-70244470 GCF_015104395.2 Macrobrachium nipponense
TCAAACACGTTTCCATGTGTTCGTATCCATGCACACATAAATACACAAACATGTATACACATATGCTTTGTTTATTTCATAACCATCTTATTTTTCCTTTGATCAGAATCAGTATACCTTTATACAAAGGCTATTTCTTAGTACTCAAATAAAGTACAAACAACCTGTAAATCCTTAACAAGAGTTTTGAGTATATTTTAGCTAGTTGTCACTGACCAAGTAATTTCCAGTAAAAGGAGAAACGTTGTCCTTTTCTGGACACTTTTATCAACTGCATTTTGTTCGTCGATTGAAATCGATTGCTTTTAAAGCTATTGGGGAATTGCTCTAGGCTTTGTGAGGCCTCTTGAAGGGTAGAAAATATTATTTTGAAGAGATCCATAAGCTCTCTTATAAGACAATCGTAACACACACACCCACACACACACACACACACACACAGGTTGGGGGTGGGGGGGGGGGTGGGGGGGGGTGTTTAAGAATGAAGGAGAGAGCGAAAAATCATAACTAAAAGAAATAGGTAAAAAAATATCTTTTGCTGTCAGTCTCAAGTTTACTTTCCTAGAAGGCTGTTTTAAATCCCACTGTAGATTACGTTATACATGTTCACGACACACACCCACACACTCACAAAGAAAGTCAAGAAAAACTATACTGATTAATTCATTATTTTGTCATAAAGAGGACGTTGCCCAATATCTTTTCAAGCATATGGCAACCGAAAGAGCCCACACATGAAGTCAGGCCAGTCATTTGACACGGTAGTAAATGGACTTATCTGTGGGGTAAATTATGGTGCTTCCAGTGGTTCTAAAACATGAGACTATACATTATGTGGGAAGCAATTATTGATTTTTGCGTGTGTATAAATAAATATTAGTTTATACACATTCAAATTCAAATTATTATTACTATTTTATTTTAGGAGGCCTTCCTGTAGCTTAACCAAATCAGTTTAAATTCATAATGCGTTGAAGTATTCAGGTCTGAGATGAGGATAGCATATTTTACTGGAAATAAGTTTATGATAAAAGTATTTCATAATAATACAAGTTAGGATTTATGCCATATATTTATATTGCATAAACACATCAATGAAATGCTGATTATTCGACTGTTGGAATAACGTAAAATCGTATCCACAATATGAGTTTTTATGAATAAAAACATTTTATTATAATACCAACCAAGATTAATTTCTTATGTTTATAATACTGCAGGAATATAGTAATGAACCCATGATTTGAGTTTATTTGAAGGCTAGCAGTACATATCACTCAGTGAATTTAGTTATACCAAATAATAGCAAAGACACTATAGTGTAAATAAGGACTATTGGGAATAATAATGGCTATAAACTGCCTGCAGATTTGGAAGGATAAATGACTGAAATAATTTTGTATTTAGTACACTGTAAGGGGAAGTGGAATATATTTAAAGGCATCTATACAAGCGCACTAGAATTGCAGTTATATAGGGGACATGTAGTAAGGCAAAATATTCTTAGATATTTAAAAAAAAAGAAAATAATAATAATATCCACGGAGGGAGTATACAACGTAGCGAAGCTGAGTGAATCTACGGGAAGCGCTACCTACGTTTAACTCAATTTTATATCTGATTATTCCTGTTGCTGTAAGTATGACTTGGGAACTAAAACAAAAATCAATTTCTGATTTATTTTAATTCTAATATAATTAAATCCTTTTATGATTATTTCATAAATATTTGTGAAAAAAAACTCATAAACCTACTGTCAGTTATACAACGACTTCAAAACGGTTTTTATTCGTAAAATAAAAAACGAAATATTTACAGACTGTCGCTTCTTAACCTTTCATCCTTATTATAATTATAGCAAAAGGGATTCAGCTCCAAAATATTTCATTTTGTGCAAAATGCCATAGAATTTTCTTTTTTACCCGCATAAGCCTTTTTCAAAGCTCTCTGCTGTCCCAAAATTCCTAGTAATATTCTCCTTTGGGGAATCTGTCAAAAATCAAAGATATGAAATTAAATGTAACAATTTTACCTTTTCATCGAAATGGATTTCAGTCACTGTGGTGCTAAGGAAAAAAAATTTTGGTAAATTAAAAATTGTATTCGGTGTTGGGATGCAGGAGAGATCTTCCATTCGTAATTGATCTGTCCTGTAGAGTTTCTCCATATTTGATTTTAAAATACAATACATTATAGTTTTATTATCACGAATTTACTGTCGATCTTTTTCTTGCCATTATCCGTTTATAAATATTTTTCTTCTTCGTTCTTCAGGAATGAAAAAATGAAAGAATCTCCTCCTAGGGTGTTCTATAAATGTGGTCAGGTTTTTAGGGGGCGATGAGAGGCTTGCATGAAAAATGAGTCTCAGTGAATAAATTACAGAACTAATTTCTCAGTATTTGTGTTTGGGGAAGCAACGGATGCTTTACCGAATTTAATTCAAAATTAATAAAAATTTGATTTATAGTTACGGTCTGTAATTTATAATTCGTCGTGGTTGAAAGAAGGTTGGCTATTTTCCAGTAAAAAATAGGAAAAGAACAAAATTATACAGCAATAAATAAAGAATTGCAAGATTCAAAAGCAAATCATGACGGTATTCACGCTAATTTTCTTCCAGCTAATTAAGAAACTAAATAGCCTAAATAAATGAGCCATCTTCCTCTAAACATTACAAAATCCGCGACCATTTTACTGCAATGGTGAAAGCACCTGCTGTATTTAAATAGGAAAGGGATTGGATAAAGTACTTCGTTTTTGTTTAACTGGATGGCGAAGGGGGTAAATGCTAATTACGAAGAATTCTAAACGTGATTCTTTTTTTTTTCTTTTCCACACGAACCTTCTCATTTGAGGGAGCTGTGCTAGAACTCAAAAGGCTCTTATCCTTTTATTCAGCTTAACAAGTTTCAAATGAACGATGCTAACAGTACGTGATTGTTTAATTGCCCTGAGTAATTGAAGAAAAGCTCATAATTACAGAGAGAGAGAGAGAGAGAGAGAGAGAGAGAGAGAAGGGAGAGGAGAGAGAGAACCGTGTGCAATGATTCAATGAACAATACAGCCTTTAAAATCTTCTTTTTACACGACAAATGTGTGCTGAAGGACATTATTTGAATGGTATAAGAAAGCAAATAACACACACACACACACAAACATATATTATTATATATATATATATATTATATATATATATATTTATATATATATCTATATACTATATATATATTATATACATATATTATGTATTTAATATAATAATATATAATATATAATATATATATATATTATATATATATATATATCTATCCATTAATATTTCTATTATAATATATGTGGTTGTGTGGTGTGTGGTAATATTTAATAAATTATATATATATATATATTATAGTATAGTATAATTATATATTAATTATTATAGTTATATATATATATATATATATATATATATATATATATAATATATATATATATTATTATATCCTTATTAGTTATTTTTATTATTATTATTATTATTATTTTATTTAATTATTTATTATTATATTATTATTATTATTATTAATATTATTAGTATTACTATTATTATTATTATTATTACTGAAACTAAGCACTCCAGTTAGCGAATTGTATCTTTAGACCTAATGGCTGCAGAAGCCTCATAGAGTCTTCTTGTGCTATCATTCCAGTGCAAGGAAGGGGAAAGTGAACCAAACCTGCTCTGAAATGACCGGTATAGTACACTACAGTGATAGGCCTGTTATTATTGTACAACTCTCTATCTCTCTCTCTCTCTCCTCTCTCTCATAGTACTGGCTATTGCCAGATTCCTTCCATCGATTCTGCAATTATGCCAGGCATTGGTGAGGCAACTTACGCGGTCTACCCGAGACTGCGTCATGCGTCGTTTACTTTGAAAGGGACCTCGGCTGGTTTGGTTGTTGTTTGAGTCATTTGAACGACTAACACACGCATACTGAGTTCAAGTACACGCACAGTCTCCATCAGACTAATTGGCTGGCTTCACTTTGCATTGCTATGTGGTGTGAGGACAATTTTGGCTTTTGTGAAATGGATAATATATTAAATATATAATTCTATATATATATATATATATATAGTATATATAGATATATATATATATATATAGTATTATATATATGTATTATATATAAGTATATTTATATATATATATATTTATTATATATATATTATATATACACACACACACGTACATACTTTGAAAGATGGATACAAGATTGCATAGCTTTGAAAATAAAATTAATATGAATACCCATAGACTGCTTCATATTTTTCCATCTATTTCTTCCTCCTTCAATATATCTCTGGCTTGACAAAGGTGCCCCTTGTAAATTCTGCGTTGCCTTGTTAGAGGAAGGATCCCTTTCAACGTATGGATACAGACATACACACATAATAGTTCCACTGTCCAAAGAGATGTAAGGCATAAAATGATACAAACAGTTAACAATGATTGGGCAATAGAGAGCTCCTCTATCTGGGAGACAGTATTACTTAAACATACGACGTTGTTTCTCTGATGACCGTAAAAAAGGGAACGGTTTGTAAGAGAGAGAGAGAGAGAGAGAGAGAGAGAGAGAGAGAGAGAGAGAGAGAGAGAGAGAGAGAGTTTTTGCATACGTGAAATTCTAAAATAAATCTCAAGTCTTTAATTAAGATAAAATAATAAACACGTTCATTTATACCAAATTTTAGCAGTTACAACATATTGAAATAGTGTCTTTCCTTGTTTGAGGATTAATTTATTCTTGCTCTGGGTGCCCAAAAAATATTAGAATTTTCATCAAGAGCCAAATGAACCAAATTCTTTATTTTTTAGAAAATATTCAGAACATTTCTTTTTAGTCTGAGAACAAAGAACAATTATTCTTCTCTCCAGGTGGCGTCAGCGTCATTCATTAAAAAAGGCTTTTTCTGAAGAAAACCCTAGGTTTCAAAGAGATCGGATTAGTGGTTTTATGTTGCTATTCAATTTTTATTGAGAAATATTTTCTTCAGTGTCGATAGAAATTAATATTTATTTATGTTTCGAATGATTTTTTTTAATATTTGGCTCAACTTTTTTCTCAATATTATATATAATATAGATATATATATATAATATATATATTATAATATAATATATATATATATATAATATATATATATTATATATATATACATATATATATATATATATATATATATATATATATATATATATATATATATATTATAATATATGTATATCTATATATTATATATATATATATATTTATATATACTATATATATTATATATATATAATAATATATAGTATACGTATATATATATATATATATACGTATATATATATATATATATATATATATATATAATTAATATATATATATATATATCTATATATATATATATAATAATTATTATATGTATGTATATATATATTTATATATATATATATATATATATATATAATATATTATGTATATATATATTATATATAATATATATTATATATATAATATATATATATAATATATATATATATATATATAATATATATATATATATATATATATATATATTATATATATACACACACACACACACACAAAAACTACAAGCACACCTTCAGGTGTGATGCCGACGAGTGGAATTGATAATAAAACTAGATTTTGTCTACTTTCCTATATTCAGGTGAAAATAAAATTTGCCCATAAATGCTAAATAGAAGTAGATCTGACTATAATGCCATAAACCCCTGGATTATTAAAGTATTTTACGACAGTCGAAACACTCAAGAAAAAAAAACAAAAAAACAAGACACGTTCCACTAACAGGTGACCCAAAAGTATGCAGCACTTGTTCACGACAGGAAATACCTCCATGTTGTAAATCCAGAAATTGTTTCGTAAAATGGTAGTTTTATGGCCGATGTTTTCCTCTCTGCTTTCAGTAGTATTCTATTCTGTTGCTCGAATCCTTTTGGAAATGAGTCCTGCGTTTATGTTTAAAGAAAAAAATGTTCTTATTTTATTCAAGAGATTGAAGTAAAGGTTAAGGTAACAAAAATATTAAAGTGGGAAATAACTGAGAAGTGGGTCGCCTGCAATAATAATAATAATAATAATAATTTAATTTTGAAGCAAATATATGCTCACAGATTTATAAATGTGCATATATATATATATATATATATATATATATATATATATATATATATATATATATATATATATATATATATATATATGTCAATAAGTCATCCTGGTGGGAACGTTTCCTGAAATTAAATCCAACAGCCTGAAGCTCTAAGTAGGTAACAACAGCATCACCCTAATTAGGATGCCTAGAATTACGTTTCCTCTGTTTAATTAATGACATATCATGTCAGGCCTGTTTATTTACTAGAGTTTTGCGTGTCTCGTGAACCGATTTTATTTTCTGATTTATTAATTTCAGGTTTCCTTATTTAATCGTTTTTCCTTAGTTAAATAAGAAGCCAATGGATAATTACGAATATAGATAGAAAAGTATTGTTCTGCTCAGGGCCTTGTACATATAGAATATACAAAGTAGAGACAATATAATATAAAGAATATTTCTCTGCATAAAGAATTAGAGCTTGAATAACATTTTATTTTACATCTTTGCAATGGGAATCGTTAGTATTTGTAATATGTATACAGATACTGTTTTACGTTTACCATATTATTATTATTATTATTATTATTATTATTAGTATCCCATGACTTTTTCCTCGCCCATTATCGAATGCCAAAGGCATTTGATTGTCTGTACAATATTCCTCCATTTCTGGTATTTTTTCTCCTACTCCTTTGATATAGAAATGTATGCTAAGAATGCCAACATCTATCCATTCATAGGGAGAGAGAGAGAGAGAGAGAGAGAGAGAGAGAGAGAGAGAGAGAGAGAGAGAATTTCATTCAGCTCTTGTTCTTTGAATATATGAATATATCGGTCTAGAAAGTTTGCAAAATTAATCACAACTTTTTTCAAAATGCTTTTGTATCTTAGCGCTTAGTCACCAGGCTTTTGGGATAAGTTAAAATTAAGGTTTATTTTATGTTTCTAGATATTATAGAAGAAAGGTTTAATAGATTGATCTAACCATTTATTCCCTCTCTTGATATGGTGAAAAATAATTAATTCCATTCCTCACCATTGATCCAACATCATTAGATTAAATAATATTACAACTTAGAATTAATGAAATGTAGATTATTTCAATGCTATTTTCGAATAATATATGGTTGCATTAGAAGAGAAGTAGTTAATGAAACAAATGAATTATTATAGTCTAAATTATTTGGAGGCAATGCTAAAAGATAACACGTCACAACAATCAAGACGATGTTGTCCCGATGCCTCTAATTGAGCTAAACAAAAACAAATATCAGCCGATTTCTTTCCATCTGTTGCCTCCCATCGCGAAAGTTCAAACAATACGAGGCCCTTTGCCCTCAGGATATGTCGGTGCTTACTTTGACAAAGTGAATCATTAATTAACAAAAGTTTGCCTACATGTTTTTGATGTCTGATAGGGCCACACGACGCTGTGTGAATAGTATGTCCTATGTTGCAAGCCAGTGATACAAACATTTTTATCCCCTTTCTTTCTGTCAAGATGCATTATTTATTGAACTATAAAAGAAACATGAGGATTTTGTTATTGCTGGAGCTATGCCAGCGTAGTGCATGCATATGGAGCAGGACTTTTTGCAAAATAAGTCTCCACTCGCTCTTGTGGAAAACAGAATTACCATCGTGAAGAGAAACGAAACGTGACTGTTAACATAAGATCAGCGCAAAATACAAATGTAAAGGAATAATTAGGGAAACGAAAACGCCAGCGAACAATCGTGAATAGCTCTGTCGGTGATTTACGGTAAAAAATTTAGAATAGAAACTTGATAGTGACAAAGATTCAACTCATACAGATCCTGTATGAGAGCCGACTGTATTCAAAGACTTTGATAGGATTTTCAGAATTACGAGTAATGACATTCACAAATATGCAAAATCAGAGAAAAAATGATAAATCTGAGCATGACAGTCAGAGAAGAAATGGAAAGCTTTTAATACGTCTCTCAATAATAGTAACAATAACATGAAAGAGTATAATTGAAGAATTAGAGACATACAAAAAGCCTGTGCATGTCGCGGAAATATAAAAATATCTCTAATTCCAACGCGAAATAACTTATAAATATTACTGTCAATTTGCAATATCCAATATTTGCATTTGTATCCAGATTAATTCCGTCGAATTCTGGTCGAGAGGAATTTTCGTTGTGTTATTGGAAACCGTAAAATGCTCGTGATTAATTTGCACCCATTGATTGCTTTGCTTTGTAATTCTGATACGAAAAATGAGTAATCACGACTTTGCAGTGTATATTGAAGAGAAAAAAAATTAGCCTAAAAACTAATCACTATCGTCAGTTTTCTTACCCTGATTCGCGTGATCAAGGGTATAAACATATTTTAGTGCATGGAAATCTATATACATATATACGTATTTGCATTATTTATAGTAGAATTCATAAAAAAAATCATAAGATACAAATGCAGTGTTCAAGTTGAACTTACCAATATCACAATGTAATAGAAAAAACATGAAATTTTCACAGCATTAACTTTCACTGGTAGAAAAATTATTCTGGTGTGTGGCTTACAGGACACGAATACAAAAAAAGAAAAAAAAGAAGAAGGAAAAAATTCAGTTGCCTTACCTTGAAAATATAGGTACCCAACGTCTCGAAATTTATGGAAGGTAATTTAAGTAAAAATTGGGTTTCCCTATCGACCATATGCCAGAAAGAAATATGTTTGTAGCGTTTTCCAGCTGGGTGCCTACAGATGGTTCCCTACATTAGCTACAGATGGCTCTTTGTATTAGCCAATAATGACCGTAACTATATCTTTTTTGGCAGCAACAATATACAGAACATAAGCAAATTAGTATTGGTGGTTGTTACAGGTGTGAAGAAAACGGGTTTAAGATCTGTAATATCACGAGTATTTGTTGATAGTACTAAAAAATTGTAATGCAAATGAAGGCAGTAATTCAAGCCGAGAAACATAGGGGAGAGAGAGAGAGAGAGAGAGAGAGAGAGAGAGAGAGAGAGAGAGAGAGAGAGAGGTGGGGTTGGGGTGAGGGTGGGCGGTTGCTTCATTGTGATTCATGATAATTTGGTACTTTTAAAAAACACTTCGTATTTCTTTTCCAGGGTCCATAAATTTTGTATATCTCGTTTAGGCGATAACCTGTTTTTCTAATTAGATCGTTATTGTAATCGTGTTTGTATATGTGTCATTTATTAATATCACATCATTATTTCACTGTTCTTTTTTGATTGACTGTACTTTTTATCTTTATTCTCGGTAATAGTGGCAATGATGAAAGTTACGACTTATATCTATAAAATCTCATAGTCACATTCGTCAGCCTTTATCTTTACGAAGGTCATGTTTTAAATGGTGTGGAATTTGAACCCCAGTCTCTCTCTCTCTCTCTCTCTCTCTCTCTCTCTCTCTCTCTCTCTCTCTCTCTCTCTCAAAAGTTCATGTAATAATATTTTGTAGGAAAATTCGACAAATAGAAAAGTTTTCAATATTCTCACCACGTAACGACACAACGCTTGCAGTTGAGAAGCAACTCTGTGGAAGAGTAAAAAGAAATAATTTTCGTTGTCTTACAAACTTTTCTTTTAATCTATCCCCACTTCATTCAGATCAGCTTAAGCACTCCTGATATTTGCATAGTTAATGAATCTCGGATTATTAGAGGCTCCTTGGCAGAGCCCTGTGGGATTTTCAGCCATAATGACTGACGCCAGTCTGTAAGACCTTTTCTTAATTCTCATAAGATATTTATAAATGGGGCGGCTCAAGGCTTTAACTGGTAAAATGCCATTAAAAAAGGGAAAAGGAAAATGTCTGATATAGGTGAACATAAGTGTTTAATATTTCATAGAGGTTAAGTCTCCTAAATGCTAAACAAATATGAAGATTAAAAGGCAGGTGGAAAAGGGGGGTTTTAAGCTGTCGGCTTCATCTCGAATTACGCGGTATACACTCGGAGTTGCGAAGATTATAATACTAATGAGAAAAAAATCGTCTTTGAAGCTCAAAGTGTACCTGCTTTTGTTGAATATTTCAGTATAATTGCTAAAGTCTCGAACATTATGTACAAAAAAGAAAGAAAATATGAATGCGATCTGAAATCGAAGAACAAATTCGTAGGTAACTGCGAGTGAAGGGCTTCAGTACCTCTTGAAGGAGAGCTAAACAGTGAAATCTTCAATTTAGATCCTTTACTCGCTTTATCTTGTGAGATATGTTGATGACAGCGTCAGATCTTGATGGTAACTGGAATCATGGTAGCTTACTAATGATTTACTTGAATATACTCATGATTATTTTACCCTAACCTCTCGTCGTTGTCGAATATGATTCTTGTAGTCAATTATATAATCAATTATATTGATCAACATTTTTAAAAGATTGCTTTGAAATGAATATAGGAGAATCTTGATAATGTGTATTCATTCTAATGCTGACAAAAGAATCTGAGAGCCTGTTTCATAGAGCAATATTCTCACGACGGAGTGACTACTTTATCAAGAATAGAATTTCAGTTTCATGAATAATCTTGGTCGACTGGTACAAGTCTTGTTAATGTTAAATGTTACTCCGCTGTCTTAGTGGTACGTTGAACCTCCTTTTTCTGCAGTTAGAACTTACAAGAAAACCACTAAGTAATTCCAAAGAGACCTAAACTGCTAGGGCCCAACGCGCGGATTCTCTAAAGATTCCAACCAGTTTCATTTTGATTTCTTCAAAGGTACCGAGTATCCAAGATGGTTTGTGAACAATGTCTTGGTGAGGTTTTTGTAATTAAGGAACTTCATCAAACCCCGGCAGTCAATAGGAAACCTAATTAAGAACTTTTTTCTTCGGGAATAATGGCTTAACTGGAAAACCATTTCTTCAAGTTCTTTTAAGCAGGTCAGTATGAGTAGATAAACAGGGACTTTAGAAGACATTCTTTCTCCCTTCAGAAAATAATAATAATAATAATAATAATAATAATAATAATAATAATAATAATAATAATAATAATAAAAGATACAAGTTTCTTCAATACCTGAACGAGGCAGGTCTAATATCTACTACATCCTCTAGTCAAGTAATATGTCACTCAGTCCCGGATTTCGAATTATATCCTCGACTTGTTACTGCAATGACGATTGTTCAACATCGCTATTTATTTCGAGCTATTTGGCCGCTGAAGTGTCAATATAACCAGGAAGATGCTTTCGGCTTCAAATGAAAGTTACTGAATAAGATGTTACAAGTGGAAAGGCACTTTAACGCTGTTAATGAAATTGGTTCTTGTTAATTGAAGTGGAATATATATATTTTTCTTTCCTTCACTGCTTTTTTAGGAAGGAAATTGCACCTCGTCCCTCACTAAACATCTTAATTTTCCGGTGAAGGCTCATTCGTGATTACTGGAGAGATTAATATATTTTAAAAAAATTTTTGAGTGAAATTCATTTATCATCAATGCACAGGTTGTCTTAGACCTGGAGCTATGACGTTATCAAACAGATTGTTTACATATGTTTACATTATATATCTTTACATTATTATAATTAGGTTCTAGGTTACTTCACGATAGGGTCTCCTAGATTTGGAAATTCACGTTTTCTTCAGATATATATATCATTAAGTCTTCCAAAAAAGGCAATATAATGAATTTAATACTGTAATTTTAGAAATTAGGAGAAAGATGTGAAAATATTTGACTTGCTTAAAATCAAAGTAGATTCATCTTTAAATCCCCACCCCCCCACTTTTTTTTGTTCCTGCTTAAGTACATGCTCAGAATATTCCTGTTTCTTTAAGATCAAGAGAGACACAGTGACAAAAATGCAGTATTTATAAAAGCTTTATAAAGCCCCTCGCTCCCCTCTTTGCTAAAGGTTAAGTCTATCATCATGAATATAACCATATCCGAGTGTTTAAAGTGTCACTCTCCTTTAAAGAAGTCCAAATTCTCCCTAAGACTGGTGAGCTTTTTTTGTGCAATATCATTTACGGTGTACATATAAATAGTTATATTTAAAAAAAGCACTCCAAGGAGATTTAGTGACTGACTTCGTGACTCATAAAATATTCCTGATGTAAACAATGACGAGAAACAAATCTGAAGTTTTAGGTGGAATCATATACAAATAAACTTTTTTTAAAGCTTACTAGCTCTGACAAAGTCCTTCATTAAGAAAATTATGAATTCATATGGGCAAACACCCTTCTCTCTCTCTCTCTTCTCTCTCTCTCTCTCTCTCTCTCTCTCTCTCTCTCTCTCTCTCTCTCTCTCTCTCTCCTTTTGCCTAACATACCTCTTCACTTGCTATTCCATGATCATTAATATTAATCTCACCAGC
>NC_061109.1:70246970-70249470 GCF_015104395.2 Macrobrachium nipponense
GTTTCCAGTAACTGCAGTCTGTTATAAAGGCATATTAGAATTCGTACGTATTCATATTGTTGCATCTAAGTAAACTAAGGATAAGCTGCTAGAGCATAATCAGTTATATACTGTCACCAGTAACGACTTGAAGTGGGCACTGCAAATGTATTTTGCATTTAAAACGTTCTATTTTGTTAAATTTATCAAATATGTAGTACTAGTCTTATATAATGCTAATTTTATCGTAGTATTAGTTCCGATAGTCTCCAATATATGCCTTTTATTATGAAACGCCACAAAACTGTATGCAAGGCCCTGTATATTCTTTCATCGTTTAAACATTTCGCACGTTCTGACAAATCTGAATGTATCTTACTTTGTAGATATCAGATTTCTAGTACGAGTAGAGAGAGAGAGAGAGAGAGAGAGAGAGAGAGAGAGAGAGAGAGAGAGAGAGAGAATAGCTTTCAATATCTCTAAAGTTTAAAGGTTATTCTGAATAATACGAATATCTTAATAGATTCTCAGAGTAGTGACCTGGCTTAAAACAAGTGAATCCACAAATCCTTTAAGAACCACTCTACGTATTTTTAATGCTACCTCACACCCCTCATGTATTACTCATAAACTGAGGAGAACCATTTTACCTTTAGGTCGTCCGGTAAAAGCCCCTTTCTGAGTCTGGGCTCCAGGGACTAGGTTTGATTGTGCTCTTTAAAGAAGTTATTCTTCTTTACGAAGTTGTACGATCCAAGAGGTACATTTGTATTTTGTTTCCCCGCACTATCTTTGTGGTAAAACACCATAAATCGTTTAGTTTTCCGTTATTTTTATCGTAGTAAAACGCCATAAATCAACTTTGAGTTTCCCATTCTTTTCTTTGTAGTGAAACGACTTGAATTCATTTTATGTTGTTTTTTTCCTTTTTGTAAAATACCATAAATCACTTGAGTTCCCATCATTTTCTATGTAGTAAAACGCCATAAGTCGGTTTAGAGGTAATCCATTATTTTATTCATAAAATGCCAAAAATCAGTTTTGAGTTTCCAATGCTTTTCATTGCGGCAAAAATCTTATTTTTGAGTGTTTCACAATATCTTGTAATAAAACGGAGGGTGCGGGTGGTTACTCAGTATTTTTTTTTTTTTTTAGTTTCTTATGATTTTCTTTGTTGTAAAAAGCCCCATACCATTTCAGTTTCCCATTAATTTCTTTTTGTAGAATGCCTCGAAAATTTTTTTTAGTTGTTCTACAATTTTTTCACCGAAGTAAAAGGCCACAGGTTCTTTCCCGGTGGCAGAGATAAAACTTGGATTCCCGTCATTCCCCAAATGCTCGTTTTTTCTTTTTCATCCAGTCTGACTGTCGGCATCAGAGCGGTTCCAAAGGATGAATGATTTCATTTCCATTTTTTTCAGACTTATATTTCCAGCGTTGAGCTTCCAATTCTCCTCTCATTTTTCGTTCGTGGAAATGGATTTTCAATTGAAACATCTCGCGCCGTTTCAGAAATAGATACGAAGAGCAGTGAAGATTGGAATCAAGTTACTCTATTCCTGCTTTATGTTCTCCGTCGTTTTTTAGGCATGTCTATAATGCGAAAGCAGAGTTGATGGGGGGGAGGGGTTTGGATAATAGAAAGTAGACATGAATGAATAGTCATTGACACTAAAGTATTTTATTATCACCAAAGATGACTTTTGAAATAAACCGGCAATTCTGGAAAATATTTGCTAAAGTTAATTCTGCTATGAAATAAATTATTGCATATAATCTCAATCTGCTTTATAAAAGGATATGTATATATTAATTTTATAGTCTCATCTAAAAGTGCCTTTGAATGTGTGGCTTCATTTAAATTTATCAGTAGATCGAATAGTCATAAGTTTGGAAAGTATGGTAATTATATTTCGTTTAAAGTAAACAAACGAAGATTTAGACTCATTCACCTTTTTTTCCTTCTTGAAACCATTTCCCCTTCGAGTCAATATGGAAACTGGTGATAAAAATATGTGATATAAAGTGCTCAATATAGTTATTGAGTATGGTCCATTTATATACTGTAGATATCTCAATCTGGCTTGGTTATCATTTTTAAGATAATGGATCAAACACGGTTGAAGTGCGAAAAAAGGATTTCGTCATATAATATAAATAAAAAATTCAGTTTTAATTTACAGTACATGATATTTTACCGTCACTTTCGTATAAGTAAATCTGACCTTATTTTCAAGCCACGTTATAGTTTGTCTTTGTAGAGTGGTTATTGTTTGCGTGGAACAGGGCATCCAATTTTGCTCTCCTAATTGGAGACCACTATACCAAATTTATGTCAAGTTTCTAAAATGATTTCAGCTTCGTAACGCGAGAAGACCTGTAAGGAGAGAAGTTTATTATGAAAGAGAGAAAACCAGAGGTTTTTCTTAACTGTTACATATAATTTTCGGGAACATCATTTTGGTTAACAATTGCGCCATTAGTGTCTACAGGATTTTTCTTAATGATACTTTTGTTTGTT
>NC_061109.1:70251970-70254470 GCF_015104395.2 Macrobrachium nipponense
ACAAGGGTTCGGTATATATCAAAGAGGCATAAGCACCTTCGATATTAAATGCCCCTTTTATGCCCTCTTATATCAAGAGTGAAATTTCCCCATTAGGAAAAGGGTGGAACGAGAGTTCTGTCCCTTTAGAGGAAATAATATTCCCGAAATTTATTTAACCTTCCCCTGCGGAATTTATACAAAAAGTTAATCCCAAGTCCCGTATTGCCAGCTGTGTTTTCGTAACGATCTTTTGGGAAGTGAGGATTTTATTCGAAAAAACGGATCTGGGTTCATCCTCTGGCTTTCATATTTCTGATTTGATTATTTCTCCCCCAAGATTGGGTCCAATCAACTCGTCTTGATGGACTGCATTCAGGTAATCGGACGTCCCTCAGTTGGCTCAAACTGTTTGGCTGTTTCTTCTTTGACGTTCAGAATCTTTTTCGTTTTTGTGCATCGTCGTATTTATACTTACAAAAGAGTTTTAAGTTATCTGCTTACACATATATACACATATTTACTTTCTTCCTTTGTGCCGTGGTTTTTGTATTTCTTTCCAATTCTTTTTTAATCAAGTTGTGCGTGGACGTTTGGCAGACTGATCCTTCAAAATATGTGTCTTATGGAAATAATAGTTCAAGGAAATTAGAAAGTATTTATACATCGTATAATTTGTTAAAAAGCAGAAAATTATTTGGAGGGAAAATTTTCCAAAAGTTCATAATTAAAAAGATATACATTGCGTTGAGTATTTTTGCCTTGTATTCAGTATGAGGTGCAAATCGACCCCCAAAAAAGTTTTTTAGATATGGGAAAACACTATCATTATCATCCCTTCTTTTGTTTTAGATGCCTCAGAGTTAAAGACCCCTATCAAAAGGGCAAATTACCACTTCACATATCTATGCACTTCGCTTGAGATAGATAAAGGTTGATCTTGGCTTCTTTAAATAACTCATATTTTTTTAACATTCATTCAAAAGCTCCAGTAAAGATAAGAAAGGGTTTGAATTATATCTAAGGTTGTCATCAGCAACAATTAGTTGCCATGGCTGATTGGGTCCGGCACACGCGGTCACGTTTGCCAAGGTCCTGTGGAATCGCTTTCGACCTACTGAACTACAAGTTCACCCAGTTGGAAATGGGAACAGTATTAAAAAAAAAAAGAACAAAAAAGAACAAAACAAGCGTAAAGCAAGCGAACTCATACGCCCCTAGAGCTTTGTCCGTGTGTGGCTATATTTATAAAATTCATTGCCACCGGAATCTGGGTAAAGGTTTCATGAACTGAACCTTAACACTAACTAACTGAACCATGACACTGATTAATGGAAACTTGACACATCAACTGAACCTTGACACTGACTAATTGAACGTTGATACTGATTAATTAAACCTTTACACTGACTAGCTGAACTTTGACACTGATTAACTGAACTTTGAAACTGATTAACTGAACCTTGACACTTAGTAACGGAACTCTGGCGCTGACAAACTGAACCTTGCCACTGACTAGCTGAACTTTGACACTGGCTAACTAATCGAACATAATATTATATAAAAGATAATTTGACAAGTCGTTGAGTGGTTGGCCCTTGTCTCACATTTTTTGTCATGTTCTTTATATGATATTATTATACAATAATATTTGAAGATCATTATATGCAAATTTCACTTTTCGACATGACCGAGTCCCGAGTAGCCAGCCAGTCAGTTAGTATTCCCCATTTGAAAAAGCTTCTGTGACGGCTTCTATCAAAGCGAAAGACCATTTGATGGAAATTGCGGCTTCGAGTTGAATAAAGAGCTCAGGGCACAGGGTCTTTGTAGGATCATAATTACATATTCGCAGTCGGCGCATAAACAGGAAATCGCAAATTGAAATGTCCAGAATACGGAATCAAATTCTGGGATAAAATTTTCATCAGTCGATATGAAATTTATCAAATGGTGTTGCTGATTGATTGATGGCTCTCATGAATGCGGTTTTGCTTTTAATCAATTTGTTTATCGGATTTTCATATTTTTTTAATTTGAAAACTGACTGAAATGATTTGCGCAAGACATACAAAACAGTATTAGGTTTGGTTTTCAGAGAGAGAGAGAGAGAGAGAGAGAGAGACAGACAGACAGACAGACAGACAGACAGACAGACTAGTGAAATTGTTCAACTTTCAACGATGAATGCCTACAAAAGTATAACAAAAAATAATAAAATTGAACAATATAAAAAGGCATAAAAAAACACAATATAGTGTTTCCTTGCTCTAAGAAGTTTCCAGAACTATTTTCGTGATAACCGATAGGAGGGACAAGGCTTCTTATAAATCTTATTTACCTATGAAAGGCTTAAGCTGCTCAAGTATGATCACGCAGAAGCGAACAAATTGTGTACTATATTTTTTTTATACGTTCGCTGTAAAGTGTTGTCATTGCTACGGCCTTTAATCATGTCTCTGCTTAACTGACGTCGCGTGATACTGAAGAGGTTTTTTTATTTTTTACATGATGACTGGAC
>NC_061109.1:70264470-70274470 GCF_015104395.2 Macrobrachium nipponense
TGTCGGTAATTCTAGTCGGCTGTTGAAGGTTCGCATCGATTGCCATCTGCGCGTCAGTCACCAAACAGGATTAGCTTTATCAAAGAAAGAATTTTCTGCAATACGCAACCATGCAGTAAAGTGTAAACATAGCATTCAGTACAATGATTTTAAAATCTTATCCCAAGCAACAGATAACCTGCCATTACCCATTCTCGAGTCCCTCTTCATTTGACAATTGTCACCAACCCTCAACAACCATTCAACTGCTGTACAACTGAACATTACTTAATAGACCATTCGCCCTTTCTAACTTCTCGCCTTTGTGTTTGCCTCTCCCCTTTTGTCAAAAATAAATGTTAACCTATTCAGTCTTGTCTATGCTTCTGTACCGGTGAGTTCTCGTTTCGCTATTTTTTGCTTTGTGTCCGCCCCCTTTATATATATAATATATATATATATATATATATATATATATATATATATATATATATATATATCGAACTTACACAAATGTCCTTAATACCTAATTCGCTCTACCTCGGGGATTAATATATTTTCATATATGTTTAACGCAGGGGGAATTTATAAGCGATAATAGAATTCCAGGTTTCGAGGTTCGCGTACTGTCGATCGCCCAATTCTATTATCGCTTAATAAATTCCCCCTCGGCTTAAACAAAATATATGAAAATATATTAATTCCGAGGTAGAGCGAATTAGATATTAAAGGACATTTGTAGGGGTTCGATATATGTATATGAATCACGGTATTGTGATATACTATATATATATATATATATATATATATATAGATATATATATATATATATATATATATATATATATATCTCCTTTTTGTAATCATATACAGAAATTTTTGCTTGTTAGGATTCAATATTTTGTCCTGTGCTTTAATAATATGTAATTTTCTTAGTTGTCACGTGTGGTGTTTTTAAGTGTTTTGTTTATATATTTTGAAAGTGTCATTGTACTTAGCTTTGCTTTTTAATGTTGATCTCTTATTTAATTAGTTACCATCTTACTTTATATAAAATCCGAATTTCACTGATATAGTGATAACTAATCTATATATTTTTTTTCAAACAAGTATAATTACTACTGTGCCCCATTTTAGTCTGATTTAATGTATAGGATTTAAATTTTTCCCGGTTTTCTTAGATGGGATTTGTATCCTGAAACGTAGGCTTGGATACAAATAAAGTTTGTAACGGAAAATGCTGAAGTTTGCTGCTGGCCATACTCATTTTTTTTTTTTTTTTTTTTTTTTTTTTTTTTTTTTTTTTATTTTTTTTTTTTTTTTTTTTTTTTTTTTTTTATTAAAGATCCGACTTTTTTAGAAGCGACAATGCCATTACTATATATATATATATATATATATATATATATATATATATATATTATATATATATGATATATATATATATATATATATATATATATAATATATATATATATATATATATATATATATATATATATATATATATATATATATATATATATATATATATATATCTATATATATATATATATATATATATATATATATATATATAATATATATATATATATATATATATATATATATATAATAATATATATATAATATATATATATATTATATATATATATATATATATATATATATATATATATCTATATAAACATAATAATGACTTCGTACTTGGTATGGTCATTTCAAATAATTATACTTTCAACATTTGTTGATCATTATAGAAAAAATCAACATGAAAATAAGGCTTCATATAAGTAAATCCGTAAATCCACTACATCCTTCAATGAACACACTGTTTCCTCACATGGTGAAAGTACAGTATTATCCCCAATTCTGGGGAAATTCCTTTCTCTTCGGATCGTACAGCAAAAGCTTCCTTCCGCCCCCTGGCTCGAGGGACTAATTTCCTATGTGGTTTTTAATGGAGCAATTGTTTATATTCGTTGGGTCGTAGAGAAACACGAAGGGAATAAAGTTTAGTTGGATGGCCACTATATACGTTCCGTTTGGAATCTCAAGTGGAACTGATAGCTTTTATTATCAAATATAGATCAGTTTTCATTGTTATAAAATTTTATTCTTCATTTTATTTTTTGTTACGTATACACCACCATAAATGGTCTCATTAGTATAATTTATTGTTAAATTTATAAATAATTTAATACTTCCGTATCATTAATACTAATTGGATACAAATTCAATGTGTGGATAAAGAGATAAGATTTTTATAGTGTTCATGAAATATATAAAACAAAGTTAGCTCTGTTCAAAGAAGGTCCTTTTGCTTCGGACTTTGATGATTCTGGTTATAACATTAGTAATCTTTTACTTTTTTTTATTTCTCTGCTTTTGACTTATCTCACATTTATTTTAAGAGTACTACGCCAGACTTTGTACAATGCCATTTTTACGAGTGAATTCCTTTTTTGAAAACACTCACCAAAATTATGTTAGACTGACTATTTTTTGGACTGAGTGATTTTTACAAATTTTGTGTAAGGTGCATACATGATTTGTCCTTTACGTGAGTAGGATGATTTTGCAAAATATCTCCAGACTTCATCTTCGAATGACAGTGTGTCACTTATTCAAGTCCTGGAAAAAAAATATTCCTGGCTGACCTTTACAATAGTGTATTCCTTTGCAAAAACCTGGACAAAAATTTCTATGTAGGATTGTCTTTTTCATATTAGGATTACATATCCAAAACAGGCATAGATTTTTCCATATTAGTTCAAAATTATTGAAAGAAGGAACATATTTTTCAAAGTTCAAGGGACTAATTCTGAAGAAACTTCGTGATAAAATTTACGGTTCATTACAAAACCTTTAAATATGGCTTTTATTCGAGATAGTCTCCATCACGTATTTCATTTTAACATTGTATTGCTACATCTCCTGAGAGCAACCTTTCTTTAGTATAAGTAATATTCATAAATTATTTTTATTTCCCATTGCATAATAATGTTGACAGATCAAAAAGTAATTCTTTAAACACTTTTCTTAGTGTCAGTCACTTATGTATTATGTATCATCCAGGCATTCACGATTGTGGATTTATTTATCATTTGGGTGACTCATGCTATTATTATTATTATATATATATATATATTTTTTTTTTTTGCTCTATCACAGTCCTCCAATTCGACATGGGTGGTATTTATAGTGTGGGCTCCGGGTTGCATCCTGCCTCCTTAGGAGTCCATCACTTTTTCTTACTATGTGTGCCGTTTCTAGGATCACACTCTTCTGCATGAGTCCTGGAGCTACTTCAAGCCTCTAGGTTTTCTAGATTCCTTTTCAGGGATCTTGGGATCGTGCCTAGTGCTCCTATGATTATGGGTACGATTTCCACTGGCATATCCCATATCCTTCTTATTTCTATTTTCAGATCTTGATACTTATCCATTTTTTCCCTCTCTTTCTCTTCAACTCTGGTGTCCCATGGTATTGCGACATCAATGAGTGATACTTTCTTCTTGACTTTGTCAATCAACGTCACGTCTGGTCTGTTTGCACGTATCACCCTATCCGTTCTGATACCATAGTCCAAGAGGATCTTTGCCTGATCGTTTTCTATCAATCCCTCAGGTTGGTGCTCGTACCACTTATTACTGCAAGGTAGCTGATATTTCTTGCACAGGCTCCAGTGGAGGGCTTTGCCACTGAATCATGCCTCTTTTTTGTAACTGGTTCTGTGCAAGTGCCGGGCATTCGCTTGCTATGTGGTTTATGGTTTCATTTTTCTTTTTTTTCGTATTTGCACTTCCTACATATGGGAGAGATGTATTTCCGTCTATCGTTCTTTGAATGTATCTGGTTCTTAGGGCCTGATCTTGTGCCGCTGTTATCATTCCCTTCAGTTTCCTTCTTTAGCTCTCCCCTCTGTAGCCATTGCCAAATTGTCATCGCTGGCTAGTTCTTTAGTCTGTCTTATGTATTGTCCGTGCATTGGTTTGTTGTGCCAGTCCTCTGTTCGTTCTGTCATTCTCCTGTCTCTGTATATTTCTGGGTCTTCGTCTCTACTTTTATTAGTCCTTCTTCCCATGCACTCTTTAGCCACAGTCGTCTTCACTGGTTTTCAGATATTGCCCAGTGCTCTGTTTTCGATGTTTACGCAGTCCTCTATACTTAGTAGTCCTCTCCTCCTTCCTTTCGTGTTATGTATAGTCTGTCCGTATTTGCTCTTGGGGTGTAGTGCTTTGTGTATTGTCATATGTTTCCTGGTTTTCTGATCTATGCTGCGGAGTTCTGCCTTCGTCCATTCCACTATTCCTGCGCTGTATCTGATTACTGGCACTGCCCATGTGTTTATGGCCTTTTATCATATTTCCGGCGTTGAGTTTTGACTTGAGTATCGCCCTGAGTCTCTGCATATATTTCTTTCTGATCGTGTCCTTCATCTCTTGGTGTTTTTATATCCCCTCCTTCCATTATTCCCAGGTATTTGTATCCTGTCTCATCTATGTGTTTGATGTTGCTCCCATCTGGTAGCTTTATCCCTTCAGTTCTCGTTACTTTGCCTTTTTGTATGTTGACTAAGGCGCATTTTTCTATTCCAACTCCATCCTGATGTCCCCAGATACAATCCTTACAGTCTGGATTTAGGGTATCTATTTCCTTGATGCTCTTACCATACAGCTTGATGTCGTCCATGAACATCAGATGGTTGATTCTGTTGCCTCTTTTCTTGAGTTGGTACCCGACATCCATCTTCTGTAGTACTTTTGTCATGGGCGGAATCATGGCTACTACGAAGAGTAGTGGGGGACAGTGAGTCGCCCTGGAAGATCCCTCCCTGATATTAACCTCTGCTACTCTTATTCCAGAGCTTGTAAGTATTGTATTCCAGTTGCGCATTGTATTTTTGGAGGAAGCTGATGGTGTTTCCTCTACCCCTATATATTTTCAGGCATTCTATTAGCCATGTGTGGTATCATGTCGAAGGCTTTCTTGTAGTCTATCCATGCCATGCTTAGGTTGGTTTCCTTTTCCTACTGTTCTTCATTACCATTTTGTCTATCAGGAAGCTGGTCTTTTGTGCCCCTACACTTCCTTCTGCAGCCTTTCTGTTGGTGGGGGTGGGGATGGTGTTTTGTTCCCCTCCTCTAGGTAGTGTATAGCCTTTCACTGATGATACCTGTTAGCAACTTCCACATTATCGGTAGGCAGGTGATAGGCCTGTAGTTACTTGGCTATATTTCCCTTATTCTTGTCTTTTTGTACTAGGGATGTTCTTCCTGTGGTCATCATTTGGGTGCATGGTGATTTGAGATACAATGCTGGGACGTTGTTCTACTATTCGTGGGTGTAGGGCCTTGAAGTTTTTGAGCCAGTATCCATGGACTTCATCGGGACCTGGGGCTTTCAGTTTCGGCATTTTCTTTAGTTGGTGTCTGACTGTGTCTGTCGTGATCTCTGTGTATATTTGTTTTATTCTCCCTGTTTCTTCTTCCTTGACTTCCTGAGTGACCATGTTGCATGTTTGTTGTGTGATACCGGATTGCTCCATATGTTTTCCCAGTCTCTTACTTGGTTCGGCTTCAGGAATTTCTGGGTGGTTGTCTCCCCTCTTAGTGGCTGTATAGTCTTTTCTGGTTGGGGTTCCGAATAGTTTGTTCTGTTGGTATCCCTTATTCCTGTTCATGTACCGTTGGATCTTATGTGCTTGGCCTTAAGCCTCTGTTTTACATCTTCTATTGTGTTGTTTATTATTATTATTATTATTATTATTATTATTATTATTATTATTATTATTATTATATTATTATTATTATTATTATTATTATCCGGATCCTGTAAGATACTTACGTCCCCTCAAAATTGACGACTCTCCATATTTTCTGGACTGGAAGCTACTAAAGGTTAATGCTAAAGAATTAAGCTTTTATTTCATATAGTGCCATCAAGCCAGACCGTTCATTATCCACGAATGCATTTCCTGTGTACGAACAAAATAATTTCACTTCACAAACTCATCCTGTAACAATAAAACACAACTCCAGGATTTCAGTTACTCGGGTAATTGGTGCCATCTTCAATTCTCTCACACTTACTCGTCCTTATTTTTGGTCGTTTTATTGGAAAATAAAATTCTCTCTCTCTCTTCTCCTCTACTCTTCCTCTCATCTAATTGCCCCACATTCTACTCTTTCACGTTTTACCAGTGTTCCTCGAGAATTCTACACAACGAATTCTTTTTGAGGGCGTTTGGGTACAGTACATCTCTAATTTGTGCTTGGCCAACAAATTTTGATTTGTAATTCACTGTGGTAATTTGAGTTTTCCTTTTTGGAGACTGCAATGTTTTAGTAGATCATACATATATTACAAGTAAACATTCAGTAAAAGAAATGATATTTCTCACAACGATTTCCATTACTCATATACTTTTATTTCTGAAAAAAAAATTCTCAAACTGGTTGGAAAATTATTTACTATATTGTTTTTTATTTTCTATCCCAGAATCTTGAGAATTATATAAGTCAATACAACATACTCCTAGTGCTACCTTATAACCATATATATATATATATATATATATATATATATATATATATATATATATATATATATATATATAATATATACACACACACACCACACACACTATATATATAATATATATATATATATATATATATATATATATATATATATATATATATATATGAACGCACACCTTACCAGTCGAGGTAAGGGAAACGGATCAATCCTATGCATACACAGCCAATTTCAGTCAAGTGTTGTGCTAACAGAGAAGAGGTTGGTAGACAACTCTTCCCCTAAATAGCTTCTCAGGGAAAACAATGACACATAATTCCTTGTCCATGAAGGATGGACCCTACAATACGTCCTCAAGGTTCCACGTATCCTCTTCATTCTAATTCCTGAGAGTTTTTCGAGAGAAAGAAAAGTCAGCTGATATCAAAAGGTTTCGTATCGTGAAATTAATTTCCTTTTAATCGAGGTAAAAGAGAACAAATACTGTATATTCAAAACTTTCATCGCGAACAGAAGGATAATTATTGACTCATTTATGTTTACTAAAACTGGGGTCACAACATCTAGGTTATGGAGGGGAAATGAAAATGACTGAAGATGGTTTATGAAGTTTAGGCTACAAAGCCAAGCATTGGGGCACTTTCGCCCATTCAGCTCTTAGGGTAGTCAAATGAGGTAGTTATAGCGGTTGTTCAGC
This sequence comes from Macrobrachium nipponense, assembly GCF_015104395.2. Taxonomy (NCBI): domain Eukaryota; kingdom Metazoa; phylum Arthropoda; class Malacostraca; order Decapoda; family Palaemonidae; genus Macrobrachium; species Macrobrachium nipponense. Next base: position 70,271,690 of record NC_061109.1, read on the forward strand.
ATTTAGCAAAATAAAAAGTGTAAGAAAATAAAAGAGATGAAGTACAAGAATCTAAATTTTAATTGGAAGAAAGAAGTAATATTTAGAAAGGTCGAAGAGCAAACTTGAAGAAAAGGAATGGGGACGGAGATTATGTAAAAGGCTAAAATGCAGACGCATCTAAGGATCTAAAGGAAGTTGCAGCCACCCTTTATAAATGACAGTGAAGTGTACTGAGAGCACTGCCCTTCCTAATGGAAGGATGCTGACCTTCATTTGTTAGTCTGCGTTAGATACCGATGGAATGGGCAACCTTATGACGCTCATCCACCCCAGAACGATGGGAGCAACTGCCCTCCGTCCCCGAAAAAAAAAAAAAAAAAAAAAAAAAAAAAAAAAAAAAAAAAAAGTTAGTCTAAAAGTGTATATCATTTCCCCGTAGGCTTTGTGCGTCGCACACGGGGAAAAATATAGATACACAATGGGTATCCAAAGTAGAATAATTATATCTTAAATTCTGATGTATTTTCACATCACCTTAATATCGAAATGACAAGCAGGGTATTAATTACATTATATTCTATCTATTTTTTAATACAATTTTTCCGTCACTATTACTCTCCCCAGATAACACTATTTACCATTTTGACTTTCGATATAATTTTCCTTTCAATATCATATTTCTGATGACTCCTCACCGTGATGCTTATCCATATATCATACACGACATTGCACACAAGCTTCTTCTCCTGCCTCGTACTTCATTCACTCATTCCCAGAACAAGATCCTAATCCTGAAAGATCAGATTCATATTGCGAAATATTTTCTCTATATTTCCCCCGTTACAGGATTTTCCTGAAATTGCGCAGTAAGACCTTTCGGGATTTGGTAATGCGGGACCTTTCCTCTTGTCCATTGATACAAGGTATGTTTACATTTACTCTGTTTTATTTTCGCCGCTCTTCTACTCCTAGTGCCAGATTTCCTATTTATCTAAGTAATATTTTTTTTTTTTTTTTTTTTTGCCTTTGTTCATCGTTATACTTGCTACATTTTGTAGACTAACTTTCACCTGACATCCATCTTCGTACCTGATTTTTTCTTATTTATTTAAGTAATGATTTCCAATATCATAACTAAATTATGTAGATTAACATTCATCTCAATATGCAGCTTGCTGATTAGTTCAACATATTCCCACTTTCAAATTGAATTTTATACCTTCCGTTTAGCCACGTAAGATTATACCTTTTATTCTTCTGTGGATTGAGTAAAATATCTCTCTCTCTCTCTCTCTCTCTCTCTCTCTCTCTCTCTCTCTCTCTCTCTCTCTCTCTCTCTCGGGCGCTTTTAGGTTATAAACGGTTTCTTCGGTTTATCGATACGTAATATTTTATTGGCCGCTTCATGGCTGCCATGTTTTTTTTCATTTTATACTTTACTGGGAAAGTTGGGAAATCTGTACGATGGTTCCTAATCAGCCTCCCCCCCCCCCCCGCCCCCCCCCCCCCGCCCCCCCGCCAAACCCCACGCCCGTATTTCATTATAACGTCATTTACTCAAATATACACACACACACCATATATATATATATATATATAATATGATATATTATATCTATATAGATATATGATATATATATATATATAATAGAGAATATAGATGAGTATATATATATATATATATAGAATATATATATATATAGATATATGATATATATATAGATATATATAGATATACCATATATATATATATATATATATATATATATAGTATATATGATATATATATATGATATATGATGTATATAATATATATATATAGATATATATATATATATATATAACACATTTATATATATAACTATATATATATATAAAAGTATATATATATTATATATATATATATATATATCAGGACTATATGGTTATACTGTATATATATATATATAGAATATATATATATATAGTATGATATCATAGAATATCTATATATATATATATAATATATTATATATCACATTATATATATATATTGATATATGGTATATGATATATTATATATATATATATATAAATATATATAACACAGTATATATAAATATAGTATATAATGTATATATATATATATATTAATATATATCTATATATACATATATATATATATATATATATATATAATATATATATATATATACTATAAATATAATATATATACTATATATATATATCTATATATACATATATATATAATATATATATATCTATATTATATATATATATATATATATAGTATATATATATATATATATATTATATAATATATATATATATATATAGATATATATATATATATATATATATATATATATATAATATAGTATACATACCCAATTATACTATTATTTCTTCGTGTATTCCCTTGTGCCAAGAGATTACACATGTATGTGATAGGAGTCTGTTTCGACGATAACAACTATATCTTTCATACTTCCTTGAATTTAATTTTCCATAGATAGCTATTGAATGTCATTAAAAAATACCCACAAAATCTATGCAAAAAAGGATGTGTTTTCAGTTCTTAGTTTTATATTCTTTATTATTTTTGTATTCTGCAATCACCTCATAAATATTTTGCATACCAAATCCCAGTTCTCACACACATATTTGGAAATAAAAATAAAAATAATCGAACAAATAAATAAACAGATAAACTATGAAATGGAAGAAGGGTGACTGGAGACACACACATAAAAAATTCAGCAACATCCTCCGAATCCCCAGCAGTAAAGTAGGGCGGGC
>NC_061109.1:70279470-70302340 GCF_015104395.2 Macrobrachium nipponense
CCCATATAATTTTTATATATTTTTATATATATCTTATGTGATGTATATATATATATATATATATATTTGTATATATAATATATAGTATTATATATACCTATAATATATATATATAATATATATATATATATATATTAATATTATATATATATATAATATATATATATATAATATATATATATAATATCCACACATATATTTATATTTAAATATATATTATTTTTATATATTAAATATAATATATTTATTAATTTATATATATAAATATTTATTTTATTTTTTATATTATATAATATTATATATAAATATTAATAATTTATTATTTTTTTAAAAAATTGAAATTTTTCAAAATAGATTCAAGATAAGTGTTGGCACCAAATTTCATATAGATTCCTAGTGCATGCACGCACAGACATATTGATTCATTGTAGAACTTCAATTGATTATATTAGGTGCGCTACCAGATATATTGAATGATAAATGATAATTTAGCTTCTCATACTTTACATACGGAATGCAATGTCACAGATGTTTCTGTTACACATTTAGCCAGCGTTCAAACCACTTTTCACACAAAACACAGTTCCAAACAACTTCCCCCCGAGTCAAATGAAAGGGTCAATTTCAAGTGGCTCTAAAGTCAAATGCCTTAAGGGCTACTGAGAAATTGTCTGGCAGGGTATGACGTTCTGTTAATGATCCATCCGTGTTCGCCTCAACCTACGCCAAGTAAATACGTTAGCGGTGACCAGAAACACCACCAACACGCATGTCACAGCCAGCAGTGTGTAGAACCGTAGATCCTTGTTGACGTGGTAAGCCCGTGAAGTGTGGTTCATACTAGTAAGTTTTGATAGTTGATGGTCCACTTTCTCGTTGTATGGAAGGGGTAAAGCTGGGATGATGGTACTCGACCAAGAAAAATTCTTGAAGTAAGCTCGTTCCCTTATGATGGTGCTTACTCCACGGACCGTGTAGTTGGGCATTACTCCACTGCAGCCGTCCGCAGCGACGAACATCCGTCCGGGCATGCGACATGAAACCCTTCTCTATCGTATCGTATCCACGATCTGTTATTCAGCCTGTAAGCGAACTATACTTGTCAAAAGGGTAAAGTTAATTCAGACATCTTTCACGTGTATGAGAGAGAGAGCCGTTTAGCACTAGACTTAACTCGCATGAATCCCCTGATATATTGTGGAATTGAAAGGAGTCAGCTGTACAAACTTTATTACCCATGGCATCGGAACAGTAAGTGAACCTATCCAGGTCTCTGATAACCATAATTGTTTCCTTATTAGGGGAAATCAATACGTATCACACCAGATTAGATATTACTGGTAATGAGCTATTCGTCATGAAAGTAGGAAACGGCGCAATTTTGTAAGAGTGCCAGGCATCAGAAGAATTGAAAGGAATGTTAATCATAATAAAATTCTATCTTATGTGCATCTAACGAAGGAATATAACCAAGTTTCTCTAGTCCGTTCTCTAAAGTTAATGTTAAATCTTTGATAGGCAAGAGATGTGTTGAAAGAACACCCTTTATAGCTAGCGTAATAGCTTCCACATAGTCTTTTGATTTTTCAATAAAATGTGAAATGTTTGTATGGATATGGTCTACCTTAGAACTGCAATATGCTAATGTTGCCAGCAGGTGTTGCACATCCATCATCTGATTGATATTACTGGAATGTTCGTTCACCAATGTCATAAGTTGATTGATTGATGATAATTGTTTGTGGAGTTTGGAAAAAACTCATTCATTTTCATGTTGCAAAAATTCAATTCTCTTATTCTGATCGTTATTCTTAAGATGATTTGAAATTCCCAAACCTAAACTTGCAACAGACCCGAAGACGTTGAGCGCCGCAAATATAAACGGGTTACGTCTTTCTATGCTACTGTGTCTCATGGTCCACATAAGTAGATCACGAGCCAAACATTCTGCTTCAGCAGTTTTGTTTTGCAAGTCGAATGACAACATCTCTGCAACACTTAAAGTCTGAGCTAGCGAAATCTCTGGATTAAAAGGAAAATGACGATGGTGTAATTGATTCAATGATTCGGCAAACCGCAAAAAGTCGCTTTTTAGGTTAATGACATCAGCTTCTAGCACGAAAATTGCTCGCAAATCAACTTCTAGAACTATATTGCTTGCTGTAATGAAAATGTTCTCTGTTCTTGGAATGATAAAGCCATGTGTAAAATAAATATTTTTTTATTTTAGAACTCTTCCCACACGACAAGAATGTCTGAACAAACAGTACCAATCCGAACAATATAAGCTTCATGTTGGAAACCTGCAATTAGTGAGATATATGTATTTACTCGTGTTTGAATTAACTACTTCTATACAAAACAGATAAAATATTTTCAAACAAATGTTATATATACATACTTTTATCATGCAAGTTTCATATATACTTTTTATTAGGTATGTTTCATATATACAGCCATACATAAATTCTTCTCTTTTTTTCTTTTCTTTCCTTCTGTCCCTTTCCCTTAGCTGCGAACATGAGCCAACGGTATTGTTCTCACATCAGTAGGTTGGGATATGTTTTGAACTTTTAGTCTGTTGGCCGTTAATATTTCTAAAATGCTAAACGGGCCTTCAAACTTAAGTGTTAGCTTGTAGTTCAAACCCTTGCATATATGTACTTGTATATATATTTGATCGCCTACTGCATATGATTTAATTGGCTTAGCGTTTTTATCATGATTTCTTTTCATTATGATTTGTGATTCTTCTAAATTCTTACGAAGTATATTATATAGGCTTACACTTGCTTCCATAACATCCCGTAGGGGATTTGATAAATTGGTTGTAGGCGTAAATACATGGAAAGGTGTCCTTGCTGGGGTACCGTAAAATGCCTCGTGCGGCGACATTTTTATAGATAAATGATACGAATGGTTAAGAGTACTTAGAACGGTGGGGATGGCAATATCCCAGTTGGGATCCATTCCCCCAAGTGTAACTCATAGGACATTTAACACCTTCCTATTTACCCTTTCAACTAATCCATTCGACTCAGGGTATAAATCATGGTATTGATTTTCCTAATGCAAAGGAATTCACACAACGAATTAAGGAAATGATTATTGAATTCTCCACCCGAGGCAGAGACTATCATGTGTGGAATTCCACGTTTACATATGGAGCACTTGTAAAATTTCCTAGTGCATTCAATTGCGGTTTTAGTTTTTAGTGCTATCAATTCTGTATATCGAGTCAAGGCATCTATTAACACTAAGAGGTGCTTGTTTCCTCGGTCAGACTCGTAAAACCCTGTTAATAAATCTAAGTGTACTCTTTCAAAGGGTTGGTTGGGCATGGGATAGGTCCCCAGGCTGACAGGTGTCTTAGTGTGCCCTTTGTTTTCATGACAAATGTGACAATTAGCTATGTGCTTTTTTTATATCTGTAAGCATTATAGGCCAATAAAATAGTGATTTGGCTTTCTGTGACATGATAGAGAACCCTGGATGACCATGTAATGGATTGGAATGCAACCAGTTTAAGACGACTGGTATAAGCGAGATTGGTACCACTACCTGGTCGTTAGTCACCTGCGGGGTGCTTCGGGTTTTCGTTGTCACGGACCTACACAGAATGTTATCCTTGATTATATAATTCTGCTGCGTATACTTCACATTTTCCTTTTCTTTAGGATTCCCGTTCAAAGCATCTATTATTTTCTTTAACTGCTGATAGTTTTTGTTCAGCCTGTACTAGTTCAGCGCTCCAACCCAGGTCTTCCTGTTTAGATGCAGTTTTAACAATAGGCACGGATGTTGATATATCTACTAGTTCAGCCAATGGTTCCATACAAGATGGCGCGGGGTTGCGTGATAGTGCGTCGGCAATGATATTTGCTTTCCCAGGTAGATATCCTATCCTTGTGCCAAAGTCCTGAATGATCATATGCCACCGAATTCTTTTGGGACTGTGACTAAAGCCTTTGAAGAAGTCGGTGAGGGGCTTATGGTCAGTAAGAACCTTGACTGGATAGCCATATATTATGAACTTGAAATGCACTAGTGAGTTAACAATAGCTAGCCCTTCCTTTTCTATTACTGCATATTTACTTTCAGAAGACCTCAGTTTACATGAATAAAAAGCTATAGGGAAGAACTGTTTGTCATATTGCTGAAGCAGAACCCCTCCTACCCCTTGGTCTGAGGCGTCAGTTGCGATAAAGAATTCCTTACTGAAGTCATGGAATTTTAAGATAGGTGAACTGCATAATTCCCGTTTCAAGGTATCGAACGCCTGTTGATGCTTTTCAGACCATAAAAAATCTACGCCTTTCTTCGTAAGATCGGTTAGAGGAGTGGCTATAATTGAATAATTGTGTATAAAGTGTTGGTAGAATCCACTACAGCCTAAAACTTGCTGTATCCCCTTGACGTTAGTAGGTATCAGAAAGTTACGGATAGCCAACACCTTATCATGGACTACCTTAAGACCTTGACTAGACACCGTAAAACCTAAATAGACGAGTTCTTTTTTAAAAAACTCACACTTAGTTATCTTCACTCTTAAATTATGTTGCCTTAGTCTCTGTAGCACTAGCTCTAGTTTACGTAAATGTTCTTCTAAGGTATTATAAAAGATTACAAGGTCGTCCATATAGGCATGTAGGGTACTACCTAACAAGTCTCCGAACACTATATTAATCATTCTGGTGAATGTAATTGGGGCGCAACGTAAACCAAACCGCATACATAAAAATTCATAATGTCCCCTGGCTGTGCTGAGGGCGGTGTATGGGATACTCTCTTTTTCTAAGGGTATCTGGTGAAAGCCTTTAAGTAAGTCCAAACTGGTGAAATATTTGGTCTGTCTTAACAAAAATAAAATATTGTCAGTACATGGCACTGGGAATCGATCGGGAATCGTTTCCTCATTTACGCGATGGAAATCTACGCAAATACACCAAGTCCGATCTTTTTTCGGTACGATGATTAAGGGGAAATTATAAGGGCTGTTCGATTTTACCTACTTCATCATTGATCTCATTCTGGAATTTCATAAGGAGTCGGTACGAAGGTACATGAATAACTTTATGCTTGTCTTTTAGCCGTGTTTGGTGTTCAATGACATCCATTTTTCCCATAGATCCCTCGGTAGTGGAGAAAACATCATGATATTTAGTTAAAAGATAAAACAATTTTTGCTGAATCTCCTCTTCTTGAATGTCTTTATTGATTTTACTTTTGATAGATTGCAAGAGGGATTCGTCCACAACAGGTTGAGCGTGATTAATTTCAGCAACAGTAAGAATGCGATACTTATAAACTTCCATATCCACGATATGTTGATTTTTGTGGATCACTAGATTGGTATTCAAATGGTTACGGACTTCAATGTTAACTTGTCGCTGTGAATCAACAGTGTATAGTGCTTGTGTTGCGGACAGTCCGTTAATTTTCAGAGTGTCGGAAAGTGTCTATTCTATTAAATAACAGGCATTCTCTCTCTCTCTCTCTCTCTCTCTCTCTCATTGTAAATCCATTTATCTCAAAATGATAATAATGATAAAAAGAACAACGCTAAGAAATAATCTAGGCTAATTAACTTTTCGGAAATAACCATAGAACCAAAATGTTTCAGCACATCCAATGAAACAAATGTTACTAACTACAATAACGGAGATCTATAATCCATTCTTTTGACGTCTAATTTCCGTGAACAACTTTGCCTTACGATTTGTTGCATTTCAGTTATTTACCTTTACTGACATGCTGTTGAAAAAATAGATATATATATATATATATATATATATATATATATATATATATATATATACATATATATATATATATATATATATATATATATATATACATATATATATATATATATATATATATATATATATATATATATATATATATATATACTATATATATATATATATATATATATATATTATATATAGTATATATATTGTTTATAGTTTAATCCTATTTTGTGTCATCTGCCAGGTAAGTGAAATTCTTGAAAACCAAGATATAAATGAAATTAGATTTGAAATATATATCTATATATATATATATTAATTATATATATTATATATTATTATAATTTTATAATATAAATATATTATTATATATATAATAATATATATCGAGCTACAATGTCCTTTAATATCTAATTCGCTCTACCTCGGAATTAATATATTTTTCATATATGGTTAACCGAAGGGGAATTTTTTTCTCGATAATAGACTTGCCTGGACCAGGGCGCGAACTTATGGATCCTTTCAAATCCAGGAACGTCAGTGAAGCTTTACCTACTACACCACCGCGGTGGTGTAGTAGGTAAAGCTTCACTAACGTTCCTGGATTTGAAAGGATCCATAGGTTCGCGCCCTGGTCCAGGCAAGTCTATTATCGAGACAAAAATTCCCCTTCGGTTAAGCATATATGAAAATATATTAATTCCGAGGTAAAGGTAATCAATATTAAAGGACATTGTAGCTCGATATATGTATATGAATCACGGAAATGTGATATGACATATATATATATATATATATAATATATATTATTATATATATATATATATATATATATATATATATATATATACATATATATATATATATATATATATATATATATATATATATATATATATATATATATATATTATATATATAATATATATATATATATATATATATATATATATATATATATATATATATATATATTTATATATATATATATATATATATATATATATATATATATATATATATATATATAGATATATATATATATATATATATATATATGTGTGTGTGTGTGTGTGTAAAACATAACCTGAGGTAGAAAAATGCAACTTAGTGTTTCAACATTTTAAATTACTAATGAAAAAATTGTTGGGACTCTTAGTTTTCATTTAAGGGCAAACTGGTATATTAATCATCAGTAAATGTTAAATTAACCCGAAACAAATGAGACCCCCTTACAGCGAAAGCAGCACAGTATTTTGCAAAACAAACTGGGGGCGATCGGTCACCTAGCTTAAGGGGTTTGCGTGCTAATCTCTGCACAGGGTAAAGGGGATTTGCACTTTAACCAAATTCACGTTTGGACTTTGCTGTTTGTAGTTTGATAACTCGTTCTCCACTTTGGGTAATCTATCGACTTCATTGGTGTTTTGTGTTTGTAAGAAAAACAAATTTTAATTATATTTCTAAAGTATTCAAAAGGCAGAGCGGGTTTGTGCTTCATACCTAAAAAAAGAAAAAGATTATAAATACAATTGATTATTTAAGCAACTGATGACTTGCATAATGACTAACCAATAATAAGGTTTAATACGGGGTTGCTAGCCATTGATAACTTGTTATTCTCTGGAAAGCTCAAAGCTCAAACCTTTTTATTTTTTAATACTATCTTCGTACAGCAGTGTATATTACTTGCCCGTAGTTATCAGAATTTATTCAGTTATTCCTGATGCTGAAATGTTATAAAGAAAGACCAATATATTATATATATATATATATATATATATATATATATATATATATATATATATATATATATATATATATCAGTAGCATGGAAAACCACGAATTTTACACCTAAGACCACAATTCTTATTTGAAGACCAAGAGGCTCGCTATTCGATTATAGAAAAACGGAAGCTGGGACGAATACTGGTTCCCTGTCCTTGCAACGTAAAACACCAAACAAACAAAGGAATGAATAATGAATAAACGTCTTTCCTTTGGCTTCAGTATTCTCATGTATTATCTCATTGAATAGTTTTTGGCTTTTAAGGGGGATGGTTTGTTTGTGAACAAAAAGCTGTTAAGGAATATGAGACAAGAAGTCTTTGCTATTTTGGTTTATTGAAAAAGTGCTGATGTAGGCTTTCCTCTTCGTGCAATTCATTCTATCAAAACCCATTTATTTCTGTTAAAATTAATATTTTAAAAGTTTTCCTATTAAGTCGATTAGTATTTCATCAAAATTTCGTCCTTGTGTTCATTTATTAGAACTGCAGTACCTCAATCAACATATGCTCAAGTTAATATTGACGAAGGTTCAAGTCTTAATAAACGCATGAGTGATTAAACTCGTATTTCTTGCATTTTGCAGCGCAAATTCAGAAATCAAAGCTAAATAAATATTCATTTCTTCGAATGACATTTTTTCCATTAATAAACTATTTACAAAAAAATAAATAAAAGTAAATAATACACACATTTCAAAGATTTTTCGTTAAATATGAATATACAAATTTTCACGACCAGGAAGATTTCCCTTTGGATATAAATATCATTCATCCTGGAAAAGAGGTCGCCTGAGAAGGAAATGGGTTTTGCTTTATGAAGATGAGATGTTTTCCTGTGTATGTACCGATTTCTGTAGAATCACTGCGACTTGAATTTACGTAAGGGAGTAGAAAGCTTTGTAGAATGTCATGTTTCGACAAAATTAACTTCAACTTCTGCATCATTATGAATGATGGAGACTAATTGATTTTAATTGTCCCTGGCTTGATTATGAATATGAAATGATCTAGAAAAATATGTATTTTCTGTTAACCCATTTTCCTTATTTATCTATTAATTTAACTGTATGTGTGCATATCAGCAAGATTAAAAATCCATCAGCATTACAGATGTCAGGGAAGTGATGGTAAAGTGTTGTACAATAATGGGAGACAAATTACTCTAAGCGTCATTGCCAAGTGTCTCACGTTCGTCTCTCCTCCATGAAAGAAGGGGTTTAAAGTCCAGTAAATACAGCTAAGTGATTCTGCTCACGTACCCTCCGTATACAGAAATAAGATAAATAAATAAAGAAAAAGAAATAAAGAAAGAACGGTATTACTTCCCTGCCCTTCATCGGGACGAGAGGAACTTCGTGTCCCTTGAAGCAAGAATGAAAGCACTCCACAACTCTTGAACAGGGATGAGTTTAGTGGACGGTAACTGTTGTCGGTCTTGAAGGGAAGGACAACACTATCTGTTGTTATTGTCTCATATTTGTTTTCTTATTCTTCTTTTCCCAGTGCCCGATACTTTATAATCAACTGTATCCTTTCAGTAGAGAGATAAAAAAAGATATAATTAACTGTATCCTTTCAGTAGAGAGATAAAACAAAAAGATACTTACGTCTTAACGCCTTTCTTCCACTTGGAGATAAAGGAGATAACTATTATTTTGATTTTAGAGAAAATGAAAGAGTGACACTCCTCCGTTAAGAAGCATCACTAGAAAGGGGGGAAATAATTTTTTATACCAAAAGGCCATTGATTCCTTTTTGGCCTTGACCACAACTCCTAGACGAAAGAATCTTCTCTCATATGAAAATCCTTTGCCAAAATTTATGTTGACAAAAAGTAATTAAATTGTTTCATGAAATCCATATATATATATATATATATATATATATATATATATATATATATATATATAATATATATATATATATATATATATATATATATATACTATATATATATATATATATATATATATATATATATATATATATATATATTATATATATATATATATATATATATATATATATATATATATATATATATATATATATATATATATATATATATATTATATATATATATATTATATATATATATATATATTGTGCGTATGTTAAATGAAGAACTGAAGGACTAATGGAACTAATGGAACTGAACGCGCATACGCAAGAGTTAAAGAGGGCCGCCACCATCACTGAACCCTTAATATGTTCTTGAATATTCAGTGACACTTAAGAATGAAAGTGGAAAGTTATTGTGCGATAAAAGCGAAGTCTTTTACCCCAGCCTTAAGACTCCAACTTCAAAAGGTCTGAGAGAGAGAGAGAGAGAGACAGAGACAGAGTACTACCCCGGTCCTTATATAAAACACATAGACCAGTCTTACATATCAATTATCTATGGCGTCAATAAATAAAATGGAAAAAGACCTTTGAAAATTATAGTTCTTCGAGGTAAAGAAAGAAACAACAGTCATGTGAGTATTGGTTTGTTTTGAAGGCATGACAGGCCGAGGAGTATGATAGAATTTATTTTACGGTTTAAGGTTTTCTTTTTCTGTTCATTTTTTGTCTTTTTTTTATACTTAATTGTACTTATTTCTTCTTCGTTTTGTTCATGATTGACTGGTAATTTACGTGTAAGGAAATTGTTGATTGTAATTTGTTTAGCCATGGCTTGATACATCACTAACCTCCCTCCTTTCCACGGACAAATTACACAGAGAGAGAGAGAGAGAGAGAGAGAGAGAGAGAGAGAGAGAGAGAGAGAGAGACTGGGGATTGCGGGAAGGGCACCTAACATGCAGCTGACAGTAAAGGAAAGATGGGAAAAAAACAAAATAAGTATATGAAAATATAGTCTGGAGCAGAACAGTAAAATTAGTCTTAGATTCCCAGAGTTGATCGGATCAAGTATCAAGACTCTTCTCCTCGATTCCAGATTTCCAGAAAACTGAATACTCAAACCAAAAGGATATTTTCAGTAGAGGGAAAATTATTCGAGTTTCCTCCAAAAGTTATAACCAGCAGGTATCTCATAAATGTCACTTTATGCCCCTTTTTATGATGGCTGCTGGTCGAAAGTTATCCACTAAAAACGACCTGGCGATGAAAATTCCAAGTTTCTATTTGTATTTTCATTTTGGGGACTTTTGTCGAAAACTGCTACTAAGATTATTACTACAGATATTACTGCTAATTCATTTGCTGCTCAAAATACTACCATGCTACTATCTTTCTAGCCAGTTGAGCTACTTTTATTACTTCGGCTACAAATACTTCTATAGCTGCACCTGATGTCAAGAATTAAGGTGATTTGTTTTGAGTTTAGTGAAGCATTTGGAAATATGACACCTATTAGTGTCCCTCATCTGACCATCGTGGTATTAAGAAATATAGAAATAACAATATATGAATAATACTATTAATAGGACTGGTGATAATTCCAAGTGTATCAATAAATGTACACTAACAATAATGTTATTAGTGAATTACAAAATAGTATCAGTGAGACATCCTTTCTGATGAAACTCTATGTACAAATAAGCGTTATTCGACGTTCAGTAGTCAACCCACTTTAAAGGAACCAATTAGCTAGTGAATAGGAAAAGGATCTTGTAATTTCTTCGTGCTAAGGATTCATTGCTTTCGCAGACATAAGGAGTCATATTGCTAAGAAAGGGAATGGCGAGTTAACACAGAAGAATCCTTTAAGACACTGGAGGTGTTTCCTTATTGCCCTGACTGGTAGATGGTCAGATTCTTCATGGCGATGTCAGTGATTGGCAGATAATTTTAGTTTTTATTTATAGTTTTGTAAGATTGAGTATTTCTCTCGTGACATATTTGTTCTTTCAATCTCTCTCTCTCTCTCTCTCTCTCTCTCTCTCTCTCTCTCTCTCTCTCCGATCCAGAACTAATTGAAGCAATATTGTCTTTCCTCATTTTTTAAGTAAAGCAGTAGAATAAAGCCAGTCTTTCAGCCTAACGAGATTTATAATTGAAGGTAAAAATTGAAAGTTGGTTGTGATGAATCAGATCACTCTCCCCCACCAAAGAAATTTTATGTGAAATGCGAGGACGCAGTACATTTCAGCGCTTATCACTTCATATTGGATACGGCTTAGTAATAAACAGAGAGAGAGAGAGAGAGAGAGAGAGAGAGAGAGAAGAGAGAGAGAGAGAGTGAGAGAGACTATTTGATGATTTCACTCACTCAGTTGGGGAGGGGAGAAACATAGATAAATAAAAAGAAAGATTATAAGTTCACTGAGAGAGAGAGAGAGAGAGAAGAGAGAGAGAGAGAGAGAGAGAGAATCTACGACCACAAATTTTCCCTAACACCTGGTTTTGATTGTTCCTTCAAACTTGGTGTCCCGCTAATCAAAGTTATTAAAAGTTCCTTTATAAATGTAAATGAAAATACTTTGACCTCAAACTCTGAAACATTTCCATAAATATTCGTAAAGTTTCGTGAGTGGAGAAACTACCGATGAAATGAGATGTAAAAAGGAAGATAAAAATCGTTCTTGACATTATGACGTGAGATAACCAGTTAATTACTACCTAAAAGATATAAATTTGATATAGTGTATTGATTTCTTCTTAACAAATATGTTTTGACAAGTTATCGATTTCAGTAAAGAAAGTATCCTTGCAATGTAAAACTTCTGCAACAAATGAATAGATTAAGACTCTTAGTTTCCCCGAGGAAATGGAGGTATAGTAAAAGGCTAAAAACAGGACGCAGTTAGGGGCCGAATGGATGCGGCACACGCTCTTTATAATGCTTACAGTTCACCACGGGAGGTTCACATACGACACTAGTCCCTATAGGTATGGAAGAGTCAGATTTCAAAAAACCAGTCTTGTATCCAAGATAAGGAATTTTAATTTTGATTGACAACCAATCCTGTGTCCCAAATATAAAAATTTTTAAATTTGTCTTATTAGAAAGGCAAAGGTCTTTTGAGTTGTAGAAAAAGCAGAAATTTCTCAAGTCTCCTGCTTTTCTAATTCAGTCTTTTTTCCTATAAAAAGGAATTAATAACTTAATGGAATGGCGGATTCAAAGTGATTTAATTTCTTCCGCCAGAATTTAGAAAAATTCAATTAATTACATCCGGCGACCTGCTAATTAGGCCAAATCTTGAAGCAATTAGGGTAATTGAGTCTCAGTCTTCAATCGAACTCTCATTCCTTCACTGCTTAATGGATGATTAGTCACTAATGATTTAATCTTCATAGCCGTTGAAGGAGGGCTGGAGAGAATATATATATATAATAAATATATATAAGATATAATATTATATACTATATATATAATATATATATATCTATTCAAAAGCTACAAATGTCCTTTAATATCTAAATTCACTCTACCTCCCAAATAATATATTTTCATATATGTACTGAAGGGGAATTTTTTAGTTGTAATAATTTCGTCCCCCCATGGGATCGAACCACCGTCCAAGTGGACGTGGACGAAATCAGGACAGACAGTGACGCTATCCAATCAGCCAAACAGAGACGCTATAAGTTCATAAGGTCAGAATCGATATGAACTTATAGCGTCTCAGTTGGCTGATTGGATAGCGTCACTGACTGTCCTGATTTCGTCCCCGTCCACTTGGACCGTGGTTCGATCCCATGGGGGGACGAAATTATTATCAACTAAAAAATTCCCCTTCGGTACATATATGAAAATATATCATTTGGGAGGTAGAGTGAATTTAGATATTAAAGGAAATTTGTAGCTTGAATGATATATAAATGAATCACGGTTCCATGTGATAATTATTCATATATATATATATATATATATACATATATATATACATATATATATACATATATATATACATATATATATACATATATATATACATATATATATACATATATATATACATATATATATACATATACATATATATACATATACTATATATATATATATATATATATATATATATATATATACACACACACATATAAATATATATATAACTTTATCTTATATATATTATAATTATATATTATATATCAATATATATATATATATATATATATATATATATATAATACAACATAAATCGCGCAAATTTAAAGCAATCTCTGCAATTCCATTTCTGAAACTCACCTTTCTAAATCACAGTCTGCAACTTCCCCAAAGACTTAAACTAAAATTAGAAGAGGAGAGAGAGAGGAGAGAGATGAGAGAAGGAGAGAGAGGAGAGATAGAGAGAGAGAGAGAGAGAGAGAGAGAGCAACAAGGTTGTCCGCTTGTGAACATTCTCTGTTCTGAGTTTAAGTTTGTCTTGCAAGGAAATATGTTTGGGGGACCATTCGTCTGCTGCTTCTCCAACTTCCTGCAATTGCAGGAGTTACAGGAAAGACAACAACAGCAATGAAAACAAATGGTATTATATTGCCTTGTTCGTTCCAGTCCGGTTTCGTCGTTATTTCGTTGTTAAACCCGACGGATATTTAGTAGCTCTATAATAAACCTTGACTGATATCCAAGAGTTCTTTCAAACAATTTATATGTATATTTGAGAGGTCTTTAGCAAGTTCGTGTTTGTTTCCAAGGGTTGTTTAGCAAATTTCTACGGATATTTTCAAGTTAATTTACGCTTTATCTTGGATATTTAGAGATAATAGAGATTCCTTTGCCAAATATATGCGAATATTAAAAGTTTTCATCTCCTTTACACACACACACACATTATATATATATATATATATATATATATATATATATATATATATATATATATATATATATATATATATATATATATATATTATATATATATCTATATATATTGTTATGAACTTCACGATGGTCTGAAGTTAAGGTTCTTTTGGACCTGATATTTCAGATCAGTACCACAAAAAGAGTATGATCCCTGACAAACCAACACTTAAAAGAGTACAATCTCAGAGAGGATACACCAAACCACAAACTAAGATTAACAATAATTTATTTCTTAAAAATAAACACAACAAAAGAACCCCTCTGAAAACTGAATAATGGGGGGAAAAGCACAAAAAGCACACACAATACCAAATCGGTCACTTCTTCAATCGCCTACCTAACTATCATGCCAAGGAATAAGAGAAAGTAAACAGTGGAAGTAAGAAAAAAAACTCTTTCCCTAGCATACGATAGATGGAGATTCAAAGGGGGGGGAAACCTTAACCTATATCTTAACCTAAATCTTCACAAATCATAACAAAGTGTATTGTACTAAATACGTACTCTTATAATAATATAATACATAAATAACTCAATAGGTTGAGTCTATAAAGCCATAAACACTTAATAATCATCCAAGGACGTAGTTATGCATATAAAGGCCGACACTGACACACTCATTTTTGTGCAAAAGATGTCCTCACTAAAATAAGGGGTTGCTGTTCCATCACAGGAAGAAATAAAATTTACCATGCTAATAACAATAAAGTGGGCTTACTCTCCTTCGCCACTAGAGGGCCTCCTCACGACTCCAAGGGCGCAGTGTTCAGGCAGATCAGGAGTAAAGGGGCGTATAATACGCTCGCACTACGGGTCATTCACGAGAGCAAATGCTGAGCTCTACTCCATCAATAAAGGGCTGTAGAAATCTCCGGCGAGGCACAAAGTCTAAGCCTCCAACAACAGGCCCCAAGCAATCCAGCTTCGGACAACTGCACAAACACACAGGGTCACTCTCGAGTGATGCAATACGATGCAGGTGTGCAAAAGGAAGTATCCTGTACCCAAAATACGTGCACTGCCGTTGACTGCCAATAATACAACACACTGGTCCTTCTATGGTGGAGCCGAGTACAGAACTCTTGAACTATTGCCACAAGGCCCCCTCGAAAGCTCCGGGAGAGGGTCAAAATATGACGTGGCACAGACGACGGAAGCCAAATCACCATCACAAACATGAAAAAAAAGAAACAAACTTCATGAGCGGAGTACCAATATAAACTAATAACAACCATTAAGGAGAGGCAAAAGACCCATATCCAGTGTTCAGAGAGAAAGTCAAAATAAACTGGATTAAACTAGAAAAACTTACTTTAAAAAGGGGCCATCAAAACTGAATAAATTACGTTAATTTATAATACCTCCCCACCAAAAAGAAAAATTTTTTTTTTTTTTTTTAGGTCAAAAACTAAAAGAAATGGCAAACTTAAATTAATTATTTCAAATACTCAAATTAGTTACTTAAAATACTAGAAATAAATTAAATAACTAATACAAAGCCAACAATAGAAATTAAACCAAAACCTGGAAAGGAAAAGTCATTAATACCTAACCTAGAGACCAAACTACAGCCTACTCCCTACTCTTAAAAAGACCTAGATAAAACATCTGGTATAACATTATCCTTCCCTGCTATATGCCACTTAAGTTTGAAGGTCCATATTCCTGCAAAAAGAGACTCCACCTAAGCAACCTCATATTTTTGTCCTTAAACCGCTGGATAAACACTAGAGGATTATGGTCTGTGTAGACCATAATAGGATGAAGTGATGAACTCAAATAAACTGAAAAATGAGTTAGAGCTTTTATTAAACATGAGGCTTCTTTTTCAATAGTTGAATATCTCGTCTCTGCCGGTGATAACTTCCTTGAAAAGTAAGCGACGGGGTGAACCATCCCAGCATCATCCTCCTGGAGAAGAACCGCTCCAAGTCCCATGTCACTCGCATCTGTCGCTAATCTGAAGGGGAGATCAAAATTTGGAGATTGCAGCAAAGGATAATTAGTCAAGACTGCCTTTAACTTTTCAAAGGCTTCTTGCACTCCTTGGACCATACAAACTTACTCCTTTCTTTAATAAATTTGTTAAAGAAGTTGCAATTTCAGAGAAGTTCTTTATAAACTTCCTGTAGTACCCAACCATTCCTAGGAACCTCCTAACCCCTCTCCTATTTTGAGGAGCAGGAAAGCTAGCTACAGCCTCTACATTAGCTTTCTTAGGAGCAACTTTGCCCAGACCTACCTCATGTCCAAGATATAAAACCGTGGCCTGAGCAAAATCACTCTTCTTCAAGTTAACTACCAAACTGGCTTTCCTCAAAGCCTTAAACAAAGCTTCAAGTCTTACCAAATGAGACTCCCAATCATCACTATATATAACCAAATCATCAATATATACGACGCACCCTTCCAAATCCTGAGTGATACGATTCATCAGTCTTTGGAAGGTGGCAGCCGCATTCTTCATTCCGAAGGGCATAACTTTGCATTCATATAAACCGTCACCTGTAACGAAAGCAGAGATTTCCCTCGCACAAGGGAAAGACCAACCTGCCAATACCCTTTCAGCAAATCTAGCTTTGTAATAAACTTGGCAGACCCAATTCGGTCGATACAATCTTCCACCCTCGGCAAGGGAAAAGAATTTGTCTTGGTCATCTCATTGACCTTCCTGTAATCAAAGCAAAGTCGGTGTTGGCCTCCTTCCTTCTTAATCAACACGACCGGGGAACTCCAAGGACTACAACTTGGTTTAATTAAATCATGGTCTATCATATAGCGGACCTCCTCCTGAACAATCTTCTTCTTGACAGGGTTAAGCCTATATGGGCACTGTTTAATGGGCTTAGTGTCCCCAACGTCCACGTCGTGGTCCAAAACATTCGTTCTACCTGGCGCGTCCTGAAACAAATTTTTATACCTTTGGATAATATCAATTAAAGCTTCTGATTTCTCAGAATTCAAATGCTGAAATTTAATATCAATGTTACTTAAAATATCAGAATTGCTTGACAAAGCATCAGGATTAACAGACTTTTTCTTGTTAACCATAGGATTCTCATCTACCTCTACAGACACTACTGCAATTGCATCTACTAAACTACTGGTTCTACCTGATCTACATCTCTACTAATAAAGGCTTTAACATTATTTACATGACAAATACGAGAATTTCGTCTCCATACCAGAGTTTCAATCAAATCATTTACATCATTAATCTTTTTCAGCACCCTCCATGGGCCTGAAAACTGAGCTTTCAGTGGGTTACCTGGTATAGGCAGTAAAACTAATACACGATCTCCAGGCTTGAAGATACGAACCTTGGTACCTATGTCATAATTAGACTTCATCACAGACTGACTAATGCAAATTCTCTTGAGCAAAATCCCAAGCTCTCCTCAGTTTCCCCTGTAAATTAGAAACATAATCTAATACATTAACTTCAGATGTCTCTCCTTCCCAATGTACTCTTACCACATCAAGAGGACCGTGTATACTATGGGCAAATACAAGTTCGAAAGGAGAGAAACCCAAAGACTCATTAGGTACAGACGGTATAGCAAATAGGGCATAAGGAACTTCCTTATCCCACTCATTACCCGTTTCCTAGTAAAACTTCTTTAATACAGACTTCAGAGTCTGGTGGAACCTTTCCGCCTGACCCTGACTTTCTGGGTGGTAAGGAGAAGAGGTAACATGATTAACACCAAGTTCAATCATTTTCTTTCTAAAAAAACTTACTTGTAAAGTTTGTGCCACAGTCTGACTGTAAAACCTTTGGAATGCCGAATCTAGTGAAAAATCCAATTAATGCTTCCACCACCATTCTCACCCCGAATACTCCTCAGAGGGATAGCCTCAGGAAAACGCGTCACCCTATCAACCATGGTTAGCAGATATTCATTAACTCCGCGCGTCCGCGGAAGAGGGCCCACTACATCTATAACTACCTCCTTGAAAGGTTCACCTACTGAGGGAATGGGAATAAGAGGGGCTTTAGGGATTTTTTGATTCGGTTTCCCTACAATCTGACACACCTTACAAGATAACACAGGTTTCTTAACCTCACGACGCATCTGGGGCCAAAAGAATGCCGTGCCAATTTCTGAAAGGTCTTCCTAACCCCGAAATGACCTGCGAGGTTATGTTCATGACTAAAATATAACAACTTACTCCTATACCTTTCTGGCACAACTAGCTGCCGAATTACCTCTACCTGGTCAGCAGGTGCATTAACTGACCTACTCACACGGTAGAGCAAACCTTCTTGTTTCATAAATACAGGTTTAGAAAGATCACTACCATCACTAAGTTCTAAATGATTTAATTCATTTCCTTGGGCTTCCTTAAAAACTTTTGCATTCCAATTTTTGAGCCCTGGAAAAGATACATTATTATTGTCCTGAAAAGATGAATTATTATCATAATTATCAATGTCAACATCATTATCATTATTAACACCAGTCACAATGTCAGTCGCTTGTCCATTAATTAACTCAGCATCGAGTTCTACCTCCGCGAGGTCAACCTCTTTAGACCGAGAACGCGTCACCACAGACACAGGATTCAACGAATCATCTATGCTTATCTGGTCACCTGCCAGGTCTACCAAAGTCAAAATAGGCAATACGTCACATTCAGCCTCTGCGGCTAAATCATTGGCAAATATAATGTCTACATCAGGAATAGGCAAAGTATCTACTATGGCCAAATTAACCATACCCTGAAAATTCTTAGTCTTCAAATATAACTCTTCCAGTGGATACGAGGCTACCGTATCAGGAAATCCACCAACAAGACACAAAGTTCTTATTCTTAAAGACAACACCCTCGGGAACTGACCTCCGCAATATCAACGAACTGAGCGGCACCTGTGTCTCTTAAAATCTTCACACCACGACCAATTTGCATAGCGCTATCAACATAGACGGTACCATCAGATATATACTTATCAAATCTTAGTCATTTTGACTCCTCCCTCTGCGGTTGTTCCGCCGATACCAATGTCACGGGTTCTTTATTCTTTTCAAAAAATTTACGGCGCACAAAGCAGTCTGCCTTAAATGTCCACGGCGGTGGCACCAAAAACAAACTACATCGGACCTCGAGGACGTACTATCATTACTACTACTACCATTCCTACTGCTATTTACGAAACTACGTGCTTCGCTACCATTACTCTTATTGTCATTTTCATTCTTGCTCTTTCTTCGGTCACCCACCGAACTGTCAATAAAGTACCATGACCTGACTGATTCCGGTTATTCCCCCTCCAACCGTTACCTCGAGGAGGGAGCCTCTTACCACTAACCTCTTTCACACAGTCCTGACGATGAGCAAGGGAATACTCATCAGAAGCGATAGCGATCTCTTGAAGAGAATCCAATTTAAGTTCATCTAAATGAATTTTTAGTTCTCTAGCAACCATTCTTTTAAACTCTTCGACTAAAATTAACTCTTTTAATTTTTCGAAAGAGTCAGTCTCCTTAGACTTTAAGCCAATCATCAAGGAATTGTTCCTTCTCCTTGCAAACTCAACAAGGTCCATACCGGGTTCTTTGTTAAGGTTACGGAACTTCTGTCGATAAGCCTCCGGAACCAAATCATATGCCTTAAGGATAATGGCCTTGACAGAATCATAATCAGCCGACAGATCCTCGCTTAAAGTGTTATATACCCTCTGAGCCTTCCCTTTTAATTTGCACTGAACCATAGTGGTCCACATATCCTTGGGCCAAGACAATTTCCTTGCTATTCGTTCAAACGAAATAAAGAAATCAGGAACATCTTCCTCATCGAATACTGGCATTAACTTCAAAGCACTCATTAGCTCAAAACTATTATGATTGTTATTATTATTATTATCACTATTATTATTATTGTTAAACTCACGCATTCGCAACTCAAATTTTCGCTCTTTTTCGCGCTCTTCCGCCCTCAATTGAAACAAAGTTTTATTCCATCTCTTTAAGCTTAAACTCCTGAGAAAGGATACTCAACCTTAATTTGCTCACCTCCTGGCTACCTGAATCCCTAACTCCTCGTCACTACCAATGTTTTACAAAAATCCGGATCACCAGACGTTACTGCTTCCTTGCATTACCTTACTACTCTTAATAGCTTTAAGGACCTCACGTAACAATTGACCCTTCCTAATGTCTGTTGGTAATCCTAAGTTCAAGTACTCTGCTAAACACCACAACTCATCTCTTTTAAGATCAAAAATCTCCTCTTCCCAGTCGGACCTAGCTAAAAATAGCGCTGCCGCTTCCTCAAATTTATCCCCTACTAAAGGCATCTTCCTAA
The DNA here is from genome assembly GCF_015104395.2 of Macrobrachium nipponense. Classification (NCBI taxonomy): domain Eukaryota; kingdom Metazoa; phylum Arthropoda; class Malacostraca; order Decapoda; family Palaemonidae; genus Macrobrachium; species Macrobrachium nipponense. The sequence goes on from NC_061109.1 coordinate 70,300,080, forward strand.
ACCAATGCAAAAGTAACAAAAGAACAAATAGGTTAATTTTCCCCCAACTACCTAATTCTCCCTATCACACCTCTCCAAGAAAAACTCCCAAAGGTTGGAATGTCAGTCAGGATCCTGTTACACGGTCGCCAATTTTTGTTATGAACTTCACGATGGTCTGAAGTTAAGGTTCTTTTGACCTGATATTTCAGATAGTACCACAAAAAGAGTATGATCCCTGACAAACCAACACTTAAAAGAGTACAATCTCAGAGAGGATACACCAAACCACAAACTAAAGATTAACAATAATTTATTTCTTAAAAATCAACACAACAAAAGAACCCCTCTGAAGACTGAATAATGGGGGAAAAAGCACAACAAGCACACACAATACAAAATCAGTCACTTCTTCAATCGCCTACCTAACTATCACGCCAAGGAATAAGAGAAAGTAAACAGTGGAAGTAAGAAAAAAACTCTTTCCTAGCATACGATAGATGAGATTCAAAGGGGGGGGGGGGGGGGGGAAACCTTAACCTATATCTTAACCTAAATCTTCACAAATCATAACAAAGTGTATTGTACTAAATACGTACTCTTATAATAATATAATACATAAATAACTCAATAGGTTGAGTCTATAAAGCCATAAATCCTTAATAATCATCCAAGGACGTAGTTATGCATATAAAGGCCGACACTGACACACTCATTTTTGTGTAAAAGATGTCCTCACTAAAATAAGGGGTTGCTGTTCCCAATCTATGAAGAATAAAATTTACCATAGCTAATAACAATAAAGTGGGCTTACTCTTCTTCGCCACTAGAGGGCCTCCTCACGACTCCAGGGCGCAGTGTTCAGGCAGAGCAGGAGTAAAGGGCGTATAATACGCTCGCACTACGGGCCATTCACAGAGAGCAAATTCTGAGCTCTACTCCATCAATAAAGTGCTGTAGAAAATCTCCTGGTGAGGCACAAAGTCTAAGCTCCAACAAATGGCCCCAAGCAATCCAGCTTCGGACAATGCACAAACACACAGGGTCACTCTCGAGTGATGCAATACGATGCAGGTGTGCAAAAGGAAGTATCCTGTACCCAAAAATACGTGCACTGCCGTTGACTGCCAATAATACAACACACTGGTCCTTCTATGGTGGAGCCGAGTACAGAACTCTTGAACTAATGCCACAAGGCCCCCTCGAAAGCTCCGGAGAGGGTCAAAATATGACGTGGCACAGACGACGAAGCCAAATCACCATCACAAACACATGAAAAAAAAAAAAAGAAACAAACTTCATGGGGGCGGTAGTACCAATATAAACTAATAACAACCATTAAGGAGAGGCAAAAGACCCATATCCAGTGTTCAGAGAGCAAGTCAAAATAAAACTGGATTAAACTAGAAAAACTTACTTTAAAAAGGGGCCATCAAAACTGAATAAATTACGGGTTAATTTGTTAATTTAATAATATAAATATATTATATATATATAGATATAATAATATAATATATATATTATATATATAATTGATATTATATATATATATATATACTATTATATATATTATACATATATATATATATATATATATTTATATATATATTATATATATATATATATATTATATATATATATAAATATTATACTATATTATAACATACATATATAATTATATATATTATAGTATAATAATAATTATATATAATATTAATATATATTATATTATATATATATATAGTATATATATCGATAAAATATATATAATACATTATACATATATATTATATTATTAATATTATATAATTATATATTATTAATATAGTATATATATATAGTATATATTATTTATATATATGGCGTAAAAAACATTCCATAGCGGGCTAATGGTTCTTAACTCTGACCCACCCATTTATTTTCCATCATACCAGAGTTTATCAATAACTCTCAAAATGCGGCCGCTTGATATTCCTTACAGTAATCACTAAACTCATTTCAAGTGACTTTTTCCCCTGCTCTCAACTGGATGAAAATACGTTTCTTTTCTATCACAGGTACACAGGTGAATATTTCACCTTCGGAATAATTGTAATAAACATCTTTCACCTAACGTAGACTAGATGTCAATTGGTCACTTATTTCGACACCCTACAGGGAGATGTCAGTAAGTCACATCGTACCTCTCTCTCTCTCTCTCTCTCTCACTCTCTCTCTATCTCTCTCTCTCTCTCTCTCCTCTCTCTCTCATAATGGGCCCACCAGATATTCCTGACTCAATA
>NC_061109.1:70302840-70327840 GCF_015104395.2 Macrobrachium nipponense
GCTCACTGCTTCGTATTAAGAGGCGACCGTAGTTGTCTCTCTGTGTACGACCTGGGTGCCTTCTATGAGCTCTTGTAGAGATGGCTTCCTGTCGTGAACATCTATGTAATGTTGATGGATGGCCCCTTGATTTCTATGAGCCAGCAGACGTCTCCGAAGGGTCGTTGTAGTGTGCCCGATGTAGTTTTGGCTGTGAGGTTTACACACCTCCTCTGGACAAGTAAATTTGTAAACTACATTCGTGCACATCTCCTTCGGTCCCCCCGGAGCGGTGCTGTTCTTCATTATTAAGGCTGCTACAAGGTTGGGCTTACTATATATCCTGAGACTTATTTTATGGTAAGGGGCTATATATATATATATATATATATATATATATATATATAGATATATATATATATATATCTATATATACTATATATATATATATATATATATATATATATATATATATATATATATATATATATAGATATATAGATATATATATATCTATATATATATATATATATATATAGATATATATATGTATGATATATATATATATATATATATATATATATATATATATATATATATATAGATATATATATATATATATATATATATATATATATATTGTTACGATGTGCCAAGTATCTGGTTACTACACTTACCATTCATTTAATGTTACCTCACAAAAGCCAGACACCTGAACCCTCATAACACTTTTAAACGACTGAATACTCTAAAGGCAACAGTGATCCCTTAACACTTACCAATATTGCAGAAAATCAGAGTAAGTTCATCATAACAGGTGTGAGGTAATCTTGTAAGTAATTGAATTAATCAAAGGGCATCACTCCATCAACAACTTTAAAACTCTAAGTATTTTCCGGATTTTAGAAGTCTAAGTACTTCCTGGTTCTAAGTCACTTCAAGTAAAATTGAAGGAAAGCAAATCAATTGCCACTCTATGACTCTACCTATCATCAATATAATCATAATCAAATATACTTATACTGGTGTAAGATAAAGGAAACACTTATAAAAATGTTAAATACAAATTTTTTTTTATTAATTCAAAATTTATAAGTGAAATTCACAATATCAGGGAAAATTACTGTTACTTGAAAACAAAGTAAAATTTAATTAATTCTTGAATCAAATTAAGTACAATTAAATCAAAATTAATTTATCACAAAATTCGAGAAAATTAATTCAATCAAATTCAAAAGTATTAGGCAATAATTGAAAATCTGAAATTAATTCACAAGTGCTAAACAATAATAAATCTTGAAAAAAATTCTAAGTAAATGCAAATTAATTCACAAGGTTTAAATTTAATTAAATGTGCAATGATAAAGCAATGAAAATAACTAAGTCAATTAAATTGTGAAAGCAAATGAAAAATATAAAATAAAAAGACACACTTCATTAAGAAAATGAACAAGTGCACAAACAATGGAACAATCACAAACACAAAAATACGCAATGTGTAAAAGTGTAAATCTTTTCCACTCAAAACACTCTACCAACAGATTTTACCAAACCTTCACAACCATCTGTTATTAGTTAACCACAGTTCCTATCAATTATTAGTTAACCACACTCCCTATCCATTATTAGTTAAACACAATTCCTACCCATTATTAGTTACAACTAATAAAAATATAACACTTTACCTTTTTGGTATACCAACTTCTTTCTCTGCTGCATTCTTGTCTTACACAATTTCACAAAAACCAGGCGCCCTTACAAAATGATGTTTGTTCAGATTCCACAAAAGAAATTAAATAACACTAACTTAACTATAAGAAATATCAAATATGAAATTCTCACAAGTTACGAGTGACCAATGTACGTTACGTTAATATAATCTCAATGATTTCGAGAAGTGAGAGAGAGAGAGAGAGCGAGTGAGAAGAGAGAGAGATCTGACTGCCTCGAGGTCCTAAGATAGAATAAAAGAAAATCTCTTCCTTTATGGAAACTGGACTAGGCAGATGATACAAAACGTTCTTGTCACGAATGCTACAGTAAGTTCGAATCTGATGCAATCTCACATACAAAATGTGCAATTACCACGTGGGACTTGGCAAAGACGTACGCGTACGGGTTAAGTCTGTTAAAAAAAAAAAAACTACTCTACTCGATCGAAAAGGAGGATGAGCGACATTTAAGATTGACATGTTTTGATAACAACGCAAGACTCAATTTCGATCGCTATCACATGCGTTGACAGATTTAGGAAAGCAAACGGATCTCGCAGACACTCCAATCTTAAAGTGTCGCCATAAAAGTTAAACATTCATAGTTTCGAAAAGACAAAGTATCTCTCTCTTTTTACGTTATATATATATATATATATATATATATATATATATATATATATATATATATATATATATTATATATATATATATATATATATGTATATATATATATATATATATATATATATATATATATATATATATATATATATATATATATATATATATATATATATATATATATATATATATATATATATATATATATATATATATATATATATATATATATATATATATATATATATATATATATATATATATATATATATATATATATATATATATATATAATTATATATATATATATATATATATATATTCTGTTACAACATGCAATGCAAAATCTGAACACACATTTAAAACATCCTATTCTAAGCTATCTAGGAATCTGAAAAGATGTTGCATAATCTACATGACATTTCAAAGAGAGGATACATGCATTTTGAAAGTACCAATATATAATTATATATTATATATATATATATATAGATATATATATATATATATATATATATATATATATATATATATATATATATATATATATATATATATATATATATATATTAAAACCTCTTGCAAAACTAATCGTATATTTAAAATCAACTGTTTTATGTACATGTGAAATGATAGCTTATAAGTTTTCATCAGGTTTTTTTTCCCTTTGATTGAAGCATTCCTACTATGTTACGCAGGCCTGCAAGCTGAACTTGGAAAAATGTAGTGACAGAATCTTGTTGTGTCAAGTGACACGCTTATATATATATATATATATATATATATATAATATATATATATATATATATATATATATATAGTATATACATATATATATGATATATATATATATATATATTATATATAATATATATATATATATATATATGATAACTGATCCCGTGAAGTATATACAAAACGTGCTGCTATGTATAAATAAGGTTTTTTTGCCACGATGAAGAAAAAAATGAAAAAGCGAGATAGCCAAGTACTTTTTGGTCCTGTTCGGACCCTCTTTTACTGAGGCAAACTGATTTTACAGAGAACATCATAGTCAAAAGAATGCTTAATCTACAAACTGACACTACCAGATTAGCCATAAGGGCGATTTTCACTCTACAGAAAGGAGGAGCCGCCTGAGGGTAGCCACACCTTGAAGGATACACGCAGTAAACAAGTGATTCTTCCTGAAAACAGTACATTTTGAAAAAAAAACACTGGAGCTAATACAATTTAATATCATGAATTTTTACACAAATTTTCCCCCCAAAAAATTATTATTAATGAAAAGACGAAACAAAATATAAATTATATATAAATCGAGCAAGAGAAAGAGGGAGAGAGAATATCGAACCAAGAGAGAGAGAGAGAGAGAGAGAGAGAGGAGAGAGAGAGAGAGAGAGAGAGAGCGAGTTTTATAATGTTGCTATTAATGAAAAAGAAATGCCTAAAAGTACTTAGCTTAACTTATTTTCGTGGATTTGAAACCATAAAATCGATATTTATATCGTTTAATGTTAATGTAGTGTTCTCTTAGAACAATACCATTAAAGATATGCTAATAAGAATAGTCCTGTAACAAATAACAACATCATTTACAAAAAATTCCTTGTAAGGATTCCCCTTCGTTTTACGTTGGTCAGTCAAGTAAAAATTTATGTGTACGTATTAAGCAACATAAGTATTCAGTTAGAACAGCCCAGACTTCAAATGCACTGTTTATCCATTTGAGTGAAAAATCTAATTGTATTAATTGGGGTGATACCTCAGTAATTGCTAGATCTAATGATTATGTTTCAAGAAATTTACTGGAATCGGCAATTATACAAATCACTAATAAAAACAACCTAAATCATAGTCTGGGAATGTTATCATTTGGACCATATATTTGTAAGATGTTTATGAAGGACCCTAAACATAAATGAACAACTAATAAATTAGTCCCACATGTATATAGTATCTTTCTTTCTCTCTCTCTCTCTCTCTTTGTCTTTCTCTCTCCTCTCTCTCTCTCTTCTCTCTCTCTCTCTCTCTCTCTCTCTCTCTCTGGTTCGATATTCTACTCTCCCTCTTTCTCTTGTTCGATATATATATTATATATATATATATATATAATATATATATTTATATATATATATATATATATATAATATATATATATATATATATATTTTCTTTCGTCTTTTCATTAATAATAATTTTTTGGGGGGGAAATTCGTGTAAAAATTCATGATATTAAATTGTATATGCTCCTGTGTTTTTTCAAAATGTACTGTTTTCTGGAAGAATCACTTGTTTACTGCGTGTATCCTTCAAGGTGTGGCTAGCCTAGGCAGGCTCCTCCTTTCTGTAGAGTGAAAATCGCCCTTATGGCTAATCTGGTAGTGTCAGTTTGTATATTAAGCCTTCTTTTGACTATGTTGTTCTCTGTAAAAATCAGTTTGGCCTCAGTAAAGGGTCTGAACAGGACCGAAAGTACTTGGCTATCTCGCTTTTTCATTTTTTTCCTTCGTGGCAAAAAAACCTTTATTTATACATAGCATCACGTTTTGTATACTTCGTCATCGTTATTCAATATATTCTATATATATAATATATATATATATATATATATATATATATATATATATATATATATATATATATATACTATATATCTATATATATATTATATATAGTATATATATATATCTATATATATATATACTATATATACTATATATATATATATATATATATATATATATATATATATATATATATATATATATATATATATATATATTATATATATATATATATATATATATATATATATATATATATATATATATATATATCTATATATATATATATCATTATATATATATATATATATATATATACTATATATATATATATATATATATATATATATATATATATATATATATATATATATATATATATATATATAAGCGAATACCACAGGAAAATGATAGTCAGAAATCCAAGCGCTTTCGTCTTTACTCAGACATTGTCATGAGTTAATGAAGTACAATTGGAGAAAGGTTTCAGGTACAAAACAAGATCAAGAATACCAGATGGTTAATTGTCAAAAGGGTAAAAATTAAAAGAGATAATCAAGGATTATCATATCACACGGTCACAAACCTAAACAGTTTGACCCTAACCGAAATTACAGTTTTTTACAGTCCAAAAACATGTAAAAACTGAATATATTTAATTTTGTTGCTTTATTTATTTAATCTACAACTTTTTTCATTATGAAAGCATCAAGTTTAAATAAACCCAAGACTTAAATTTAGAACATTTCTATTATTTGACTTGATGAAACAAGATTCAATGATATTCCTTTTAACTGTCATTACATGGGGATTAAGGATATTGCTTGACTCCACCAAGTTAATAGGGATGGTTCTAAATCTCTCATATGTACGAATAAAATGCATTCCAATATTTTGCCCAGTTCTCACAGAATATTGATGTTGTTTGAGACGTTTTGTGAAAGAGATTTACCCGTCTGTCCGTAAATAGACTTTATCACACTTTTTGCAAGGAATTTTCATATATGCAGCCTGGAAGATCTTTAGGAGAATTTTTTGAATTTACTCCGACCTCTTGACATTAATTATTACTGAAAAACAACATTTATGTTAAAAGCTTTTTAAAATTCTAGGAATATCTAAAAACCTTTTCGCCATAGGATTTGAATGTGTAATGGTCAAACTTAGAGAGATTAGAGAGAGAGAGAGAGAGAGAGAGAGAGAGAGATAGAGAGAGAGAGAGAGAGAGAGAAGAGAGAGAGAGAGAGAGAGAGAGAGAGAGAGGACGTGAGGGGGTTAATTAATGTAGTTTATCCATTTGTTTACCTAGGTAATGGGTATGCAAATTAAAAGAGCTGAACCCAGTTCTGAATGTAATTCTCCTTCCTCCCTTCTTGCTCCTACTCTGATTTTGTCTTCGTTTAATTACTCTCCATTATTTCTAGTTTATCTGTTTTCTCCATTTTAACAAACATTCGCGTAATTTGCTCGCCAATTGAAGTAGGGTTTCCAATTGTATTTAATAAAAAGATCAACTTTACTGCTAATTTGTGATGCCCTGTGGAGGACTGTGGGTGGGGAAGTAGTACTTCTGTATTTTGCACGGTTTTTCCATCACTCTCTCTCTCTCTTCTCTCTCTCTCATCTCTCTCTCTCGTTAGTGTAAGGAGGAGTCTAATATTTTTAAACCACAAGAATTAAAAACGTTGCTATCTTTGACGAAGCCTATTCATCATTTGGAAGAAGCCCAGGGGGGCAATTGACTTGAAAGAAATCCAGGCTTCTAAAAAATGTGGTGTTCATTAGAAAGAAGTCAGAGGAGGTCAAGGGAAATCCTAGTACGTACCTTTAGTAACTACAAAAGTCTTGTCAGATAAAGTTTTACTTAGGATTTAACATGGACAGATGATAGTTTTAAAAGGCAATTCACTCTTCTTATTAAAAAGAACAATTTGACTAGTATTGGTTATGTATTATTCGTAGCTAATCTCTCATTTGACAGAACGAACTGACTTCATGAAGGTAAGAAGAAAATATTCAGAAGGAATGAGTGACGTTTGAAGTTAGCTTTTCCATAGTTACGGAAACATTGATCAAAAAGTCGATTTAGAGAGAGTGAGAGATTACTTCATTCATCTCTCTCTCTCTCTCTCTCTCTCTCTCTCTCTCTCTCTCTCTCTCTCTCTCTCTCTCTCAAATTACACACGAAACGATGGCAGCATAATGCAAAACACCTTTTTCACTGAAGCAATAACTTTGGAAAATGTCATGAAAATTTGACAAGACTTCACTTCGTCTCCAAATGTGACGAGTATAAAAGAAAAAAAAAAAGTTCCACGCGGAAATACAACAGTACAATATCATTAGAGTTATTTAGAGACAAACCAGGACGTCAGTTTGGTATGACTGCTGAAATTGGGATTTATAAAGACATGTCCTTGTGACAGAAATTTTAATTCATCTCTAATGTTATGTATGTCAAAGACTTGGCTCTGTAACCTAGAAATAATCAAGTACAAAATGCAATAAATAAAATAAGATATTCATATTATGAGATGGATGGCTCGTTAAACTGATAACATTTAAATAAAAATGATCACACATTAATGCCCTAAGCTCTTCAGAGTCATAAAATAGATGAAAAAACTTATAATGGTCCCGCAAAGTCAAGTAGAGCGCAAGTGAGACATGAAATATCCCAAGGGTAAAATGTTCCAGGAAGAATTTCGCGCTCCTTGTAAAATTAACCCCAAATTAATGAGACCACTTTACAGCGAAATTAGACTAATAAAATGGTAAAAGTGGAGTAATTTGCAACCAACTGAGCGAAGGCCCTTGCATAAGCTCACAGCTTTTGTCACTAAATTTGTTTTACTGTCAGCCTTGTGATATGGTAATATGTGTGAAGAAGTTTTAGGGTTTCTGGAGAACACTCAATTTCTGAATTTTTCCTGCGATTCGTTGGAATTCTTGAAGTCTGCTTGACTCGCGTAGAATTATGCTGTGTCAAGTTTGTGCTTCGTAAAAAAGAATCACATTTTCATTAAATACAAATAATTTAGTGAGCCTTGAAGACCTAGTCCCTGTTTTACATTAATATTCACATGAAAATGTATTTTCATTAAGTTTTTTATAAAATATAATTTTTAATGTAGGAAACAGTAAATCACCTTAAGTTCAATCAGTACTAATTATACTTTACCTTTATTTTTATGATATTGTTGGCAACTATATTGATTCTTTGGTAATTTTCATACGTAATTTTTTTTTATTTCCAAATGCATTTTGCAACATATCTTCTTTCTATATTCTTTATTTTTCTTGTTTTTTTCAATAATTGAATAGAAATCACTAAAGACTTGACACTTTCGTAACCCTGTATAGTTTTAATGTTTCTTACATATATGGGCTGCAGTTTACAATCTTAACAAATCTAGAATCAATATTATTTTGTGTTCGAATTTGCTGATTAACTTCTATTTAACTCAGGAACTTATGATGCTTCGAGGGTATTTAATTCACGCCACATATGAAGTTGATAACATTTAGAAAAAATACTAAAAAGGCAAATTTTGTCTCAGTAGGAAGGATGAAAATGTTATATCATAACCATCCACCTTTTTTTCTTATTTCAGTAAGAAGGTAATTTACCTCTTGCAGTTACTATGATTCACTTTCTTTTATACATGTAGGATGTAACAACAATGTTAGCGTAAGCCTTTCAAAAGTAATTGTAATAAAACCTGAAATTTCCTTTCTATTACATATTATGATTATATGTTTTTGTTGTTCATAACCCGCATGCATTTTTACGGAGGAATGTAAAAGCAAAAAGAAAAAGAAATGCACATGGTTGTCGCCAATACTTATAATCTCTAAAATTTATGTCAGTTAAAATTATCAATAAGAACTTTGATCTTAATGTTAACAGAATAACCATTGATGGGGATGTCTGAAATCACCCTTATTTCAGGTGACGTCTCTAAATATTAAGTTTTCTTTGGCTAACTTTCGATTTTTATTCTGGCTTGATCATTATCAGGTTTTATGAACGGCGAAATCGATTTTTTATGTTTAATAGAAAAATAAATCATTATAACAATAATCAAATAGAGTAAGGTCTTGTCGAATCAAATGTAGGCGAGGGGTAATACGAAAACAAGTATTCGAAGATCTTAACAATCGGATAATTTTAATTGGAAATATAATGAATGTGAAATGATTAACGAGTGGGGACAGGTCTTCATTTTCTTGCCAGGAATACCAGAATAATTTAATCAAAATTCGTTTAAAAATATCTTCAATTTATACGTCTTAAAAGTTTTGATCTTTCAACTTTTGCACACACAGTATTTGTTACTTCAATTGCAGGGAAACAGAAATAGTGCTAGAGTATATTGGAAAAATAGCTGTATCATTATTCACTGAATGTTGATACTACTCATTTTTAATGTCAGTCAAGATATTTTTTATCGATAAACTCCTTGATAGGAATGCTGGAATCATTTAATAATAATTTGTTTGAAAGCTTTTGATATTTTACCTTGAGCATCATCATCTTTATTTCATTTACAGAGAAACGAAAACAGAATTTGAGTTAATTAAAAAATAGTTATATCAGCATTTTTAATACCAGTCAAGATATTTGTTTCGATAAACACCTATATCGATACAAAGCTTCTTCCTGTATCTCCCCAAAATTAGAATCACCTGTTCCAGCAACGGAATTTCATGCCAGTGAAATTTCTCCTTCCGATTATCACAATAATCTTTCTCTCTCTCATTCCTCCGGGTCGTCTCTCAGTCCTGTTCATGAACAGAATCGCTGATATTATTGGCCCTCGTATTATTGTCGAGGCAATATTGTAAAGTGTTTTAGTTCTGGTTATTGCCAATCTATCGCTTTATTGGTCGGTTATTTAAGTGTGCCCATTGATTCCTTACGAACTAGGAGGATAATGTTGGATTTTTTAAAAAAAGCTTCCATTCAGCTTGCTTTTGTGTATGTTTGTTTGTTTCACTGTCTTGGTCAAATATTATAACTGTTTTCGAGCTGCTTCCTTGAAATTTCGCATTGTTACTCATTCCTGCCGGCAATGCAACCTTACATGATCGGTAGGTCAGTAGTGACCTCTAGTGACCCTAGAGTGACCTCTTTCAATATCTGAGGATTTGTATGAAACTCTTCGGATTTTTCACTAGTAAATAACCCTACTTGGCTCGATTGGATATCAATTTCGTTAGGTACCGTATTTCATTACTGAAGATGTTCTATGCAATACATAAAAGTTAAAAGTTAAAAGCTTAAGCTAAAAAAATTCTGTGTCATGTTATGTTTACTGCAGTAGAAGGAATTTTGGACTCAAAACACATAATAAAAAAAAAAAGGAGTGAATTATGTTCCGCATATGACCCAGGAAGATTGAGAGAGAGTTTGGGGTGGGAGAGAGGTTAGGGAGAAAACGGCTGTTTGCCATGATAAGCACCAGGAGTCATTAAGGAATCATTTGTCTAGACAACGACTTCAGGAATGGGATGGAAGTCGACGGGAAACGTTTCTTCTTTTGCTTCTTATTCATCTTTGACATCGAAGAAGAGGTTACGCACAAACACACACACACACACATACACACACACACACACACACATATATATATATATATATATATATATATATATATATATATATATATATATATATATATTATTATTATATATAAAAATATATAATATACACACACACACACACACACACACACACACACATATATATATATATATATATATATATATATATATATATATATATATATATATATATATATATTCATTGAATAGAATGGCTTTTTCACTGTTTACCAGCTTTTTTGAAATTGATTCATATTTTCTAATTATTTTCTTCACTTCATTGTTCAGGTTACTAATGGACACATAATGGGGTTCTTCCATTTACTCCAGTATTTTTACAAAAACGCGACAGCTGTTTCGTCAACCTATACGTATTGACGTTATCAAGCGTACTGATACAAATATTGTTGTTGTTGTTTAAGATTAAGCTGGCCTTGTGCCAGCACGGGCTCTTGCTCACAGAGCAGCCCGTAAATACAAATATGAGCCTACATGCGTTTTGTGACGTCATGGAGGAGGAAAGTCAGTACAATTGCCAGATACCTAGTTTTAAATATTTACAAAAGACTATAGTGAAACATAAAATAAGACAAATAAATAAATATGTTAACAGAAATTATATCAAAAGTTGAAAGTAAGTTATTATATACAAATTTTACATAAATATATATTAATTACATATATGTTTAATTAACAAAATGTCAGTGTGCGCTCCTGTCCGCGTGTGGTAGTGGTCTTGTTCCACGCGGTAAAGGGCTGCCCTCCTACACGAGGGCAAAGATCGGTCTGCCTCGCGTTGGATGTTAAGGTTTGGGCGTTGTGTGGCGATGCTGACGGCTTCTGATATCAATAAACGATTGTAGTTGCCTTCCTTGTGGATTATTTTGGTGTTTGTGAGAAGTTCTTGCAAGGATGGTTTTTTATTGTGGGTATCCACAAAGTGCTGGTGAATAGCACCTTGGTTTCTGTGGGCCTGCATGCGACGTTTGAGTGTAGTTGTTGTGTGTCCGATATAGCATTGTTGGGGGGACTGACATTGCTCGTCAGCACAGACAAACTTGTAAACTATATCAGATTCAACCTCTTTCTTCGTCGATGGAGCCGAACTATTTTTCATTACCAGTGAGGCCGTAAGATTTGGCTTGCAGTAAATTCTTGCTGTTATTTTGTTATATGGTGCTAGGGGGTGGTTCCTCTTTGCAGTATACCAAGGAGGGCTTTCCTTTCGTCTTCGTGGTGTTTGTTGTATGATATCTGATGGTATATCACTATTTCTTTGTCTTTGTCTTTGTGTGTTGTCCCTCGGGGTTGGGTTTTGGAAAGCCTCTAATCTCTTTTTGACACTTGCTGGATCATGTCATCTGGGTAGCCGTTATTTGTGAGCAGCTGTTGAACTCTGTTAATTTCTTCGTTCGTCGCTTTCCACGTCGAACAGTGTGTTAAGGCACGTTTTATGTATGCATTTACCACAGACCGTTTATATGCATCAGGGCATTCTCCTCTAGCATTTAAGCATCTCCCAGCATCTGTCTTTTTAGTGTATACGGTGGTATTGTATTTGTTGTTATTCTGGGTCACAAGTACGTCCAAGAAGGGGAGCATTTTCTCATTACTTCTTTCTACCGTAAAATTCAATGTAGAATTTGCTCGGAGTTTATTCACTAATTCATCTATGTCATTTTCGCCCTTTGTTGTGATAAAGATATCATCAATATATCTCCCATAGATTCTGGGTTTTGGGTGTTGGTTCTTCAAAAGTGACCTCTTCTGTGTGTGCCATGTATGCGTTTGCAAAAAGAACCCCATGGGGAACCCATTGCTACGCCGTCCTTTTGCGATATATTTCGCCCCTATGTGAGAGGAATGGGGCTTCCTTTGTACATGCTTCTAGCATCTCTTTTAAGATCTTTTCGGGTATCGGTAATGGTGGTTTTCAGACCGGTATATCTTGTTCATGATGATTTGTATTGTTTCATCCACTGTACGTTAGTAAATAAACTTTCGACGTCCAGAGATGCTATGTCTTCGTCGGGTGTGGTGTCTTGCAGTAGATCGATGAATTCCGTCGATGATTTTAGCGAGAACGTTGAAGGAATGTACGGCGTTATAATTTCGTTCAATTTCTTAGCCACTTTATACATGGGGGATGTCATTTGGGATATAATGGGCCGTAATGGGTTTCCCTGTTTGTGGATATTGACTGCCGTAGCAGTATCCGGGTGCAAAGTCTCCGATGATTTTTGGAAAGTTTACTGTTCTCTGTTCTTTTTTCGCTTTTTCTGTTAGTCTCATCATCTTCTTTTTGAGGTCATTTGTCGGGTTCTTTTTTAAGGTTGGCTGAAAACCTTATTCGTCGTTATCACTTTAGAATTATATTATCCATTTTGGTTGTCGTATTCATCTCTGTTCATTATGACGTACACTGCGGTTTTATCTCCTTTGCGTATTATTATGGTTTCGTTTTCCCTCAATTCTTTTGCCGCTTTCTTTAGCTGTGGACTGATTATGCGACTAAAGTAGTTACCACGTGTTCTATTGGCCTCACCCAGTAATTCAGCGATGCACTCTTGTTTGAGTTCGATTTTGCGTTCTTCTTTCAGTCGCAGTAGTTTATCGATTAACACTTTTGTATTAATCCTCTTGATTTCAGGGTGTGGTTTTTCGTATGTAATGGCAGTTCAAGCCTAGATTTAGTAACTGCTTTTGGTGTTCATTTAACTCTATTCCTGATAGGTTAATATACCCGGCTTTTTTCTCTTCGTTTCTCACTGGTCCACCGTTTAATATCAGAAGCTTTTTGCTATGCCTTGTACTGACTATTTTCGAATGCTTTTCTATTTCTCTTTCCACTTGTTGTTGCACAGCACATTGGGTTTCTGTGGTAGTAGTATTACAGAATTCACTCCACTTTGTTGCTCTTCTTTCTTGCTTGCAGTTTGGTGATCTTTTCTGCTGATTCTTCCATTCGTCGTCGGAGGCATTTTTCCACCTCGTTCCAACTCGACCGTGCCCGGCCATTATAAATAATACTTCTAGGGCACAATTTTTTCACGGATACAACATTCATTGAATAGAATGGCTTTTTCACTGTTTACCAGCTTTTTTGAAATTGATTCATATTTTCTAATTATTTTCTTCACTTCATTGTTCAGGTTACTAATGGACACATAATGGGGTTCTTCCATTTACTCCAGTATTTTTACAAAAACGCGACAGCTGTTTCGTCAACCTATACGTATTGACGTTATCAAGCGTACTGATACAAATATGAGCCTACATGCGTTTTGTGACGTCATGAGGACGGAAAGGTAGTACAATTGCCAGATACCTAGTTTTAAATATTTACAAAAGACTATAGTGAAACATATAACGGCTAACCCATGATGACATGATCCAGATGACACACTCTATAAGCCGAGGTCAGCCAAGCAATTATAATGTAACCACTCTACCTAGTAATAACAGTATTTACGGGCGTGTTTCTATCCACATATGAAAAAGTCTTCAAAATAAGCACCATCGATGCAGGACTGCGTTCACGTAGGAAAGCTTCCTTTATTAGTAAACTTGATCCTGTTGTCCACTTACTCATGATCTGTTATCTGCATTTACTTTCATGTAAAACAACTTTTCCCTGCAGTTCGTTTTCACACTCGTTATATCCCCACCTTCTCTCTCCATACCCACATTCCCACATTCCACCACTTAATGTTTTACTATCCCTTCTTATCTACCTTTATCTAAACCTTGAATTTTGCATACTCCTCATATAGTTCTGCCGCTGTGTGTGTGTGTGTGTGTTATGTGTATGTGTATGAGTGAGAAAAATTGCATCGTCAATACACTTAGTCAATTGACCATTTAATCAAATTAAATGTAAATAGGAAGCCCATTTCTCATGGAAAGTCTTGACATCATAATATGATGAATACTTTTCATCTTTCAAATTCAAAGTTGACAACCAGAATCATTGAAAATTTTCTTGTAATGACTCACGATTTTTTTTTTTTCGAAGGAAATCTGCACCGTAATCACAAGCCATCTGCAAAATTCATCAAGTTATGACGTGAGAAATTGCTGCCGTTGCACAGAAACAGGAGAGAAATTGGGTCATCAGAAGTTCAGGACACTATTTTCGCTTTAGTTTCAGTCGCTTTTCTCGTTATTTTTCATTTCTCCGTTCGGTGAAAAATGCTGCTGCTTCGTCGTGTAAATACTCAAGTGGGAAGCTTTTCTGTCTTTTGTCCTTTTGCTGTTTTCGATTCAAATTCTATTTCGCCTCTTCTTTCTTCTCCGGTGCTGCAGAGAGCGTTCTTAGTTTTGCGCCTTTTGCTCAAAATTTTTATCTTTTACTTATTATTTCAGATTGATAAAATAGAGACACATTTCCATAAGTATTTTGTACTTTTCATCGTCTGATAAACTGGCCAAAGGGAAATCGTTGGAAATCTTAAGTTAAGGCATTTTTATTATAAGTCAGTCTTGTTCATGCTTTATCGAAATCTTGACAGTATCACAGACCTAGATTACAAATTGCAAAGAGTAACTACTTGGCTAATTGAAGCAAAATAACGGAAAATAGAAAAGTCTTGTAGATTGAATATTAAATTTTCTAGAACGAACGCTAAAAAAGTTTCAGAGTAAAAAAAAAAATAATAAAAAAACTGTAAAACTGGAAAAATAACCCAGAGAGAAAGGAACACAGGAATTACTGTGGAAATAAATTGCTTGCAACTTTTATTACCTGTCCGGTCTAATTGAATTTAGATTCGTCCCAGAATATGACTACATTAATCAGGCAATTTGCTTCTTAACAGACCAAATATAAAATTCCGAGGTATTTTCCTTTAAGTATATAAATTGTTTGAGTGGAACATATCTTTATGCTGACCCATGTTCAGACAAACGGAAATTGTAAATCATTTTCAATGGAACTAAAATTTGTTTAACCTTACCTCAACATCTCTTGAATTTATTTCAGTCATATTAAGCCGCCCCCCTCCCCCCCCAAAAATAGGAGAATTTTAAGTGATATCAAAGTGGTTCGCACTAAAACCAAAGGAGACTAACTTCAATAATCTTTTGGACTCGGTTTGACTGACATTTGCTCTGCCGAAAAAAAAAAAATGATATGTTCGCTATTTCCTGGTAGACAGGTGCTACGTTTCACTATATATTTAATCAAATAATAACTGAAGAACATTCATGAACTCTGGCTCACTTATTTAGATAAACAGCAAAGTAATGCCTTATGTTGCTAATAGAATAGCTGAGTGACTTAAGAATGTGCGTACGAAATGGGAGAATTTTGAAATGTGACTTTCTTGGTAAGATATAAGATAAAAGAACGGCTTTACATCAGTATATCCCAGCTAAGATCAATTGATCATTTTAATATATTTAACCTCATTGCATTGAGCTCAGAAGTAAAGCAATGAAAGCAAGTGTCATTTTCCCGGAGAGATTAGTTATCTGTAAACTTGACCAGCTTCCCTTTTTCAATACAGGAAGAAAACGAGTGTGTCACTCTCGCACATGCGCAAAGGCCCACCATCCAAGGAACCTGTTCCTGGTTGGAATTTCCCGGTGATATCTCGCCAATACCCAGGTAACGCCTCATTTGCACTTTAATATTTGCTAATTTATATTCGCTCGCATATTCGTGCTCGTGCCGTTGCAATTTTGTATGCTGAAGTGCCTACTAGCTTGACTCTTGCGTAAATGGTAGATATTTCTAAAGTTGCGGTAGACGTTCAGACCTCATTCGTGAAAGAGGTGCGCTGGCCAATTAATTTGTTCTCAGGACCAGATAGAAGGAAGTAATTAATATCCACCGTAATTTTCATCTGCTACGATAAATGGAAATTCGGCATTTACAAACAGCTACTGTAAACAGCCATATTTAGAAATGAATAGAAAGAACAAAAATTGGATACTTGATGTCATTCAGCCCTGTACTGCAAGGGCTTTATTGAAAAAAAAAATACATTATTTGAAACTAGTAGGTATATTCTCACGATATATTTCATGGTTGTGTTTATTCTCAAAATTCTCGAAAGTACCTACACCCTCAGAATGAACTAGGATGTAAGATTTTTACAAACTTTAAGAGATAGAATTTATACACCCCAGAATTAACTAGGATTTAGATTTCCCTACTTTAAAAGAGATAAAATTCATACGCCAAAAAATTAACTAGGATTTAAAGTTTGGCAAGCTTTAAAAAAGATATATTTCATACAACAAGAAAAAAATCGACGTGTGCATGTGTCAGAGCGAACAATAAAGACCAGACAACTAATCCCTCTTCACTAACAGTGCAATACGGCGAGACTGAAAGAGAAACACCTCAAAGCTCCAAGAGCAATTAAGAAAAAAGTGCTGTCATCCAACGACTGGACAAAAGGCCAACATACGGCCCACACAGGATTGTGTTTGTACACGACAGGGTTGGGCCATAACACTATTTTTTATTTATATGTATAACGTGTTTTGAGCTGGCAAATGTTACGTTCGGATTGAAAAGATACACGCGCGCGCGCACACACACACACATACACCTGTAAAGCAAGAGATAAAACAAAT
This sequence comes from Macrobrachium nipponense, assembly GCF_015104395.2. Taxonomy (NCBI): domain Eukaryota; kingdom Metazoa; phylum Arthropoda; class Malacostraca; order Decapoda; family Palaemonidae; genus Macrobrachium; species Macrobrachium nipponense. The sequence continues at coordinate 70,319,915 of NC_061109.1, forward strand.
GTTTCGTTATTATTATTATTTTTTTAATCATACATGACAAACATAATTGAATTTTTATTTTTGGTAGTTGGCATTAGAGTACGCATCAGTTTTAACCTTAAATCCTAAGGCATAGACTAGCATAAAAAATTTGCGTAATTCAATCAATGGAATTCCAGGTTGTTTAACCTGTCTTCGTGTTATAAAAAATGAATAACAACTCATTCATAGATTCAAAGAGCTTCTGACGAAACACTACAGTTTTACCACAGAAAATGGAAATCCCTGACACAGTTGTTCTGCTGAATAAAAAAAAAAAAAGATATTAGTTCAATTTTTGTATTGGTTTTTATATATTGCTGACAGTTCAAAGGGAACCAGTCAAACACGATCGCAGCTGTGCAAAGAGAAGGGGGTCGGGGCGTTGGGTCACCGTGTACAAGTGTACAAAAGAATTTTAGTTTTCAGCCTTTTTTATAGTATTGTTGAACAAAAGTTATATTCGAAAGTGAAAAAAATTTTAAAAAATGTCATTCTTATATTGTGTCACAGCTAGAACCCCGAATCTCATTTTGGTTCTAAAAACTAATTACTTGAAAAAATGCATTGCACCCTTCTGATCTAAAATAGCGAATTTTGTACCTGGTGTTCGTCAACTGTTATGGTCAGGATATAGGGTAGGGAAGGAGGGTATGGGTTCGTAATCTCATTCCTCTTGACTATTTAAAAGAAAAGGGGCTATATAAAAAGTAGCTGTTTACCTGGTTGACAGAAATGTAGCGGAGAAGATGTAATCTTCAACATACCTGGTGATTTGGGAATGCAGCCAAAGGGCAAAATATCTCTCCTTGATTCTCAAACTGATTATCCTTGAGGAAAGGAGAACAGAGAATGACAAAGCTCTGTAGCAGTGGGGATAAAGCGGTCACCGTAAAGAAAGATCAATGACTTCTGCGTTCGTGTTTAGAAAGATTTGCAAGTACGTTCCGTTTCAATGTTGGTAATTTAGTAACAGCTACTTAAATGCCTTTGCTCACCTGGCGAATGCTAATTTCATCATATTCAATTTCGTGAGAGGACTGTGAACTGAGGAATACTAATTCATTGTTCTAATTTGGTAATTGAGGATTAAGCAAATTTGCACAGCTGAAGTCTTGATGTGTGTAAGCGAGAAATTTTGGGAAATTGCGTCTTAACAGAAATGTAACTCCGTTAGATCAATCTCTCATTTACGGCAATTTCAGCTGGTTGGATTATCTGACTTCCAGTGCGCTTGTAAATAAATGTAAACTGACTTTTTTCGATTACAAATACATAATTTTGCAATGTAATGTCAGAATGAGTTACTAAACTGAAGTTAGAGAAAGGTTTTATGAAAAGTAAAAATTTAGTTCTTCTATCGGTTATTTTATTTATTTATTTTTTTTTTTTTTACAAAATACTTCATTAACTATAAATAATGAATATCCTAGAATCGGGTGGCTTGTCATCATTTCTTGTCAAATTATGTATGATGTTCGTGTTTCATAATAGAAAGGAAAATATTAAATTAATTCCACAAGTTCGGTGAGGCTGGAAAGCTCTCTCTCGCTCTCTCTCTCTCTCTCTCTCTCTCTCTCTCTCTCTCTCTCTCTCTCTCTATGTCGTTGGCTGCTCGCACGTACACTGAGAATTTGCAAGAAATCCCTCCGGATACTGTGCTCATATTAGTCAAGTAGATATTTAATGACCTCCGGCAAGAGTACGCATTCGGTCGAAACCCATTTTAAAACGCAATCAATATACGTTTGCTTTGCCTTATGAAGGCAGATCCCTAAGTACGACGAATATTTGGAAAAGATGCTCAGTTTCGAGTTCACGGAAATAGAATATTGTCAGTAAGAGTAGAATGCCACTGTTAACAACAGAATTCGTAGGAATTATAAATCACGTGTTGTAATGAGGCTTGATATTATATGCAACTCTTAATTAAACGAGAAGGTAAATTACGCCATGAAACCGATAGTTGTCAACAGAATAAAACACGTATTATGATGAGGCTTGATTTTTATTTCTGGAAAGCTTAAAAGCTTAGGAAAAGGTAACTTGTTTCATAAATTCGAAAATATGCGATGTAGGTAAAACCGACTGAGACTAACAGCAGTTCTCATTAATATCCTGCAGTCAAAACCCTAAACAGAAGTAGAAGAAAAAATAACTCTCTTATATTGCAAATTTTAATAGAAAATCCATTTCCGTCCGAGGAGGGACTTCTTTCAAAGTTCGGATCGATTCACCATACAATGAAAATTAAAGAGGTTGCAATGAAAATTGAAGAAATTATAAGTGAACTTAATAAAGAAAGTTGAATATTATAACTTTGTCGTCGGATGACGTCTAAGATAAACGTGCTCCAGTTTTAGGAGCAGATGAGAAAGAGAGCGAATTCATTCGTATAAATGTTTCCATTGGTTATATCCATTCTGTCTGCAGGTTCAGGCTCATCAATGATTTTAGAAATCGCCATTTTCCTGGTATCTGTTACATGATAAAAAAAAAAAAAGACAAACACAAGAATATCTGAAGGCGCTCTGTCTCTAGTAATTTTATTTTCTTTGTGAATTTTTTAGTTGCTAATAATCCTGATATTTTGTATTTGGTTAAACATTCCAAATTTTTATCATATTCAACATCTGTGGTATTAGTGTCAGTCCTTTGTAACCGCTAGCTGCTGATTTCAAACTTCATATTATTATTAATTATTATTATTATTATTATTATTATTATTATTATTATTAATATTATTATTATTATTATTATTATTATTGATTATTATTATTATTATTATTATTATTATTTTATTATTATTATTATTATTAATAAGAGAAACTAGCTTAGTACAAAGGGGAACTTTTGTTTTAAACAATACAATGTGAAATGGAAGCAAAGCAAACAAGACAAATAATGAATAAAAAGGTCAAAATTAGAACTGTAGTCAAGACTTGGCGATATCCTACAGGAAGTTGTTTGTTGACTGTCGATTTCAAACACCTCCTAGCCGCTGTTTAAACCATAACTGAGATCCTAAAGGACGTGGCCTGAGGCAGACGCCTCTGTCGGGCGTTGGCAAAGAGAGATTCCCTAGGGAGCTGTCTATGGTCTGGAGAACGAAGGAAAGGAGGGTAAGTACTTGCAGGTGAAAGTCTTGGTATAGTTCACTGAAGTTCGACCTTACGACACCCTACCTTCTTTACTGTGCCCTATTATTAAAGACCTCTCTCTCTTGGCTTAAGTACAGTAGTTTTTCTCTCTCTCTCTCTCTCTCTCTCTCTCTCTCTCTCTCTCTCTCTCTCTCTCTCTCTCTCTTCCTTATATTACTTATTTTTATTTCCATCTCATCTCTCAACATATTCAAGAAATATCTGTTTCTAATGCACCAGAGAATACATTTATGAAATACGGTTTCCCATTCCTCTACTTTTGAACAAATGATTGTTATAAGAGCAAGAGTCAGTTTTTTTCGGTAACCTGCTCTTCTCAGCAGTGTCATTATTATTATTATTATTATTATTATTATTATTATTATTATTATTATTATTATTATTATTATTATTATTATTATTATCAACCCCTATTCATATAGAACAAACCTACAGGGCCACTGACTTGAAATTCAAGCTTCCAAAGAATATCTCTCTCCCAGTCGTCTTGTGCCTACATAAAATATAAGTAGGGTGTCTTTATAATCATAATTGTCAAGTTAGAGGGAACAGCTGCTCCCTTGTAGGATATTACACTTCCGCGATGATATCTCTTTCTGATTCATGGGATTTTTGGGGGCTATATGTGCAATCAGGTCGAAGTGGTTTATGAGTTATCATGTTTTCGCTAGTGAATCTACTCCGCGTAACAACGATATCATTTGGAATGTGTCCTGTAATAAGAAAAATTAGGCAGGGTATGTATACGTATATGTGAGCATATATTTGTACATTCCGGTGATAACACCTATTTTGCACACACACACACACACACACTTGCTCGTGATTAACAATTAGTTGCCGGAAAGCCAATAATGGTCAGTTAGAAAACTCAATAGATAAACCATAATCTGTTTTAAAAGCATGATTGGAAAGTTGAAAAGAATCCTTATGTTTGTGAACAAAGGAATATGATCGATTTCAGGACGAAAAAAAAGTAGATAACAAAAATCTGCAAGTGTAGTCTCGAAAGGTGAAAAAATAAAACATTGTAAAGATGGAGGATATCTGAGAGACCCCGTGAACTGTGTGAAGGTCTGTTCTGAAGAATGATCCTCGGGTCTTCCTGCAAGTTGCAGTGCTAAAGAATGTGGTCTTGCTGACCGGTATGCGGTCTAACAGAAGGAGCGCCTAAATTGCAAATTCGCACGCTCCGAAAAACTGGAGGCATTTTATTACGAAGTGGGATTCTGAATATTTGTGGCTCTTCCTTCGAGAGCATATAAGTCATAGTTACCAATAAAATGCGAAGCAAGAGAAATTTCTATTCGCAAAATAACTCTGCTCGTTTAAGAGTCTGTTGTGCAAAATATTGAACTTCATTTTACGGAAAGCGGAAGCCTTTGATGCATTTTCTTATTTGTTCTGTGGCTGGTTGGACTATTTTCTTTCGCCAGTTCTTTGGGGTGAAGACGTGAGGACGAACGGTTAGATTTCATCTTCTATATAGATAACTAATGTTTGATTGTTTGGTGTCTGGTACATCCTAGCTTGCTTCCCGTCAGGTCTCTTGCAAGAAATTAAACGACTGGAATAAGTATTCGTTTGCTAAGAAGCAACTAATCTTATAAAAGAAAGCTGTGACAAAGCATTGCCTACTTTGTTTGCTCTGCCACGCACTTGCATCAAAACTCGAACTGAAATCCAATAACAGCACAGAAACCATGTCTCTAAAAGGCAGAAGTCGCTGGGGGGCGGGGGCGGGGACAAGCAAAAGAGAAGAAATGAAGGAACGTGGAAGCACAGAAGAATCAGTCACAACTGCTTTCCTCCTCCTCCGTGGCATATCGGGATGAGAATATTCTCCCCTTCCTTCCGGCCGAGGATTTCCGATAAAAGGGATTGTCGGTTCCGAGTTCCAGTTAACAACTAGAGATCACATCCCATACACCCGACCCCAACCCTACCCCCTCCATTTCATCCCATATAGCCCCCCCCCCCCCCCCACACACACACACACCCCCCCCACCCCCCACCCCACCCACCTCCGCATTTCTGTAACATTTGCTCTAGTGTGGTTGATGCTTTATTTTTCCTTTTAAATTAAAAACACCAGCAGCTTCTCCTGACCATATTGAAAACTTATTCTCCGATACTTTTAAATGATGTCACTTAGAATTAACGTTTGGTTCATAGAAATGGAGAAATCCAATCCTTATTGATCTTAGTTATTTACCTTGTTTGTATTGACAGAGAGACCAATGTATGGAATAATTGATGATGTTACTGTGCACATAAAACCAGAATTATAAAACGAACATGGCATGTATACGTGTGTGTGTAATTAAATGTTTCCTTTTTTTTGATACGGGAAAACGTACGTAAATTAGTATTTTTGCTTATATACTTAACACTACTAGGATAGCCATTATCCCACACAGAAAGTCTAGATTTTTTAACAAAATATCTTTCTGCATCGACAACCAAAAGAAATCCATTTAATACTGAACACTGTCCAAATCGATATAATACTCTCGCTGCTTCTCATACTACTTCATTTGCTTATCAAACGGTAGTTGGATAATTCTAAAGAAACTTGAAAGAGAGTCTTACAAAGCCCAAATACTGTATCGCTTTCTCGTCCTTCTTAAATCAAGTTCCCGTCTACAACGGAATTCATGAGATACGATTCGACAACGTCAATACACATTTTCTAATAAAATGCTTCGGAATATTTTCATTCCTTTAGAGTCTCCTGAAATACAGTCTATTTTATTGAATGTCTTTTATTTACAGCAGCATATTGAATGTCTCAGAATCGTATCAGAATACGGTTACAGTTATTTTTTACTCAAAATGAAATCCTATAGGAAGACAACATTTGGTTTAAAAAGACAAATTTTCCCCAATAGTTTATTCGTGTGTGCTTGCTTCAAGCATATTACTAAAATATCTATTATGTTAATATCGCTAGGTATTGTAAGACGGTAAAGGTGTATACTTTGATAAAATTTTCACTTTCGAAATTTATTTATTTTTCAATTGGGAAGTTCTTATAAATGAAAAAATAGGATGTGATTTTTTTTCCAGAGAAAAACTGTCTAAGTTTATTAAGATAAGTTTTATCAACTTTGATAGACACCTTCTTGTCAGAGACCGTTGTACTTCCTTTCTTTATTAATTTTATTTATTTTTTTTGCTATTCAGTTCGCTTTCTATTACTATTGCCAATTTTCTATTTCGTTCACAAAATATAACTTTATTATTTTATTCCATCTATCGCAAGACTACTTCGGGGAAGTCCCGATCACGAAAGTCAACCGGTTTTATGAGCAGTGTCATTAATCTTTAGTTTTATTTCCTTTTCTGAATTTACAAAATTTTGCTGTGCTTTAAGATTTCAATGTCCATCAGGACAATGAGGGAAGTGAAAATGGTTAAGTAGTATACCTGTCTGAGACTCTTCAGAAAATAAAAAAGGATTTTTGTTTAACTCAAAAAATGAAAGGATTTTCGGTCAGTTCTCTTTTAACTCAGATATCCATACCAGGATTTTTGCCTGGTTCAGAGTGAGCTCATTTCAAGATCAAAAGTGAGCTTTAACACTAAGATCTAAAACAAACATCAACTCACTGTTCCAGAGAACTATCCTTGACAGTCTTAATGCATATTCCAGCTTTATATCCAAACCATTTCACCTTCTAATACGTCCTTTTTTTCAAATGGATCTTCAGCCCACGGCCATATAATTATTCTTCTGTCTTGGGGAAACTAGAATAGACAAATTGGCACATTATATCAAGTAGATAGAACACAGCAATAAAGAGAATCCGTACATTACACCCTTCCCGTTTTTTTCAGGCATTATTATTCAGACCCAAGTTCGTCTGATTTTTCATTATTTATTTTCCATTTAGGTCTTTCTTTTTTTGGAAAATGATATTACGAAGAATAGACGTAATTAATTAATAGATTGTGAATCTGTTCAATTTAGACTATTAGATATTTTTGCTAGTTATTACTAAATAAGATATTAATGGCTATTTGCATATGAAACAATGTGTTAAAGAGTATAAAATGAGTTTCCTTTTTTCTAATTGTGTGGAAGTCACAAACATCGCGCATATATATATATATATATATATATATATATATATATATATATATATATATATATATATATATATATATATATATATATATATGTGTGTGTGTGTGTGTGTGTGTGTGTGTTTGTGTGCGTTTGTGTGTGAGTGTGTGTATGTTTGCATGTATGTATTTATACACGTATATACGAATTTTCGATTCACATCGAGGTCAAAGCGAGGTCCTTCAATTGAAGGGTAAAGGCGCCATCAACTGAACCACACAGATCTTCTTCAGTCACCTGTGTAGCTCAGTTGGCAGCACCCTTGACTTTCAATTTATTGTCTCTTGCAATTATCTCACAAAAAGTAGTTCAAGAATTTGCGAAATTCTCAACCCATTTCGAACATATCGTTTATTCACATAACAAAAGAATTTATTTTGATCTTTCAATTTTGTGGATTTATATTTCTAATAAGTAACCCATAATCACGGATTACCCCAAGAGATACACATACTTGTAATAATTCAGTAGGTGAGATAGATAACACGGGAACATCTATTCGCCATAAACAGGCTCTTGGCCTTTACTAGAACGACAATGGATGAGGATTTGTCCCCGTAATATTCATATAGACCACATCTTCAGGGTGCTATCCAAGCCTAGCAAACATAAACATAA
>NC_061109.1:70332840-70336187 GCF_015104395.2 Macrobrachium nipponense
ATTATTATTATTATTATTATTATTATTATTATTATTATTATTATTATATCCATGCTTCCACTGCGGTCCCAAGGCCAGCATACATTGGGATAAGGAGCTGTGTAACCTTGTAGAGGTGCAGTGGCTTAAACCTACCATAAGACTGCTTGGGGGTTATGTTGGAACCTCTGTGACCTTTTAGGAAGCAATAGGCTTATGGATGGTACAAATTAACAGCTCTGAGGGGCTCACGACAGGCCTAGCAAGCCGGTGAACTGCTATAAATTGCTCATGAACCGCACGACTTACTTCAGGACAGAACCCATTGATCAAAGGATGCCCGGGCACATCCTGACTCGGAATGTTATTGGACATGGACAGGGAAATAAATCTTTGAGATTAGGAACAATTAATCTAAGTACTTTGAGAGGTAAGGAGGAGGAGGTAATCATGATGATGGAGGAAAGAAAAATAGACATTTTGGGGTTGTGTGAAACCCGTTTACCAGGAGAAGGAACAAAATTATTGCTAACAATTACCAATTATTTTACAAAGGTGGAAGAACCGCACGACACGGAGTAGGTTTTATTGTGAGTGAAGAGCTAGCTGGAAAAACAAAAATTAGTCATCTAGAATTCAAATGTGATAGGATTATTAGCATTTCCTTAAAGTTAGGAACATTTCAAGCCAGCATAATTCAGGTGTATGCACCACAGCAGGGCCGCCCTCAAGAAGAAAAGGGAAGAATTCTACAGACATCTACAAGAAGTAAAAGATTCTGTCCCATATGTAGAGAATACATTAATAATTGGAGATATGAATGGACATATTAGGCAAGACAGGACAGGCATAGAGAGCATATTAGGAGCATTTAGCATTGGAGACAGAAATAGAGAAGAGAAAACATAATTGATTTTTGCATACTAAAACCAGATGTCCATTATGAACTCTTTCTATAATCATAGAGACAGCCACAAGTGGACGTGGTACCGATGAACTCGGCTTTAGGAGCATATACTGAAAAATCAATGATGATATGGCAATAACAAATAACAAAAATATGGTCAGAGATGTAAAAAAGCATCCCCTCTGTGTCATTCGATTCAGATCACAGGCTTCTCTTAATTAAATTAAAGATGACAAAACCCAAACCAATTAAAAGCCAAGTGAGAGAAAGATTTTATTTTAGAGAATATGAGAGAAGAGGAGTGCTTAGTTAGATATCAAAACGAAATAAGTAGAGCTAAAACAAATGCAACAGGGAGCAATGACCCAAATGAAAAATGGAGACACTTAGAATGGCTGTAGTGGGTGCTGCTAATAATACAGTGCAAAAGAAAAGAGTTCGAGGTAGAAGGAAAAAACAAACTGCTTGGTGGACCCCCACACTAAAGGCCGCTGTTGCAAACAAAATGAAACTCTTCAGAAAATGGATGAAAACTTGAATTTGGAAAAGATCACATAACTATAAAGAAGCGTCGAGAGAAACGGAAAGAATAAAAGCTCAAACAAAAAGAGAAACATGGGAAAGAATAGGAGAAGATCTGGGAAATGATCTCCAAGGTACCAGAAAAACTCATATATAGCACTGCCAAAAACTATAGAAAGGGAAGCCAACCACTCACTTATGTAATCAAAGACCTATGGATGGGACAATTTAACCGAAAAAAAAAACAACCCCCCGAGAAATTGAATTAGGATGGAAATATCACTTTGAAACCACTACTAAACAACGGAAACAATGACCTTGAAGAGCATGTAGAATTTGATGTGGTTGGGGATGCAGAACCTGACATAACAACACTGGAGTTAAAAAATGCTCTCAAGAGGATGAGAAATGGTAAGGCCCCTGGAGTGGATACAATACCTGCAGAGCTCCTTAAAAACATGGGGGAGGATGGAGTCATCTGGCTACTAGAGCTAATCGACATACTCTGGAATGGGCAAATGCCACCTGAAGACTGGAGAAGAGATCTAATATGCCCAATCTATAAGAAAGGTGACAAGACAAATTGCAGCAATTATAGAGGAATATCCCTAATGTCACATGCTTTTAAAGTATATGAAAGAATACTTGAAACTAGATTGAGAGGATATGTTGAACCAAAGCTGGGTGAATGGCAAAACGGTTTTCGACCAGGAAGAGGGACAACTGATATGATTTTTTCTCCCTCAAGATGAATTATTTGAGAAGAGCTGGAATGGGACAGGGACAGATATATTTGCCTTTTATAGATCTAGAAAAGGCTTTGATAGAAGTACCAAGAATGAAAATATGGGATGCCCTAAAAGACCCTTACTATGGAATCCTGAGAAACTTATAAGAGCAATTTATAACACCTATCAAAACATCAGATCCAGAAGTAAAAACAAATCAACGAGAATGAATGAAGACTGGTTTGAAATAAAATCAGGAGTAAGACAGGGCAGCGTCCTTTCGCCACTTCTTTTTATATTGTTCTTAGATAAATGTATGAGGGACTAGGTGAGGATGAAGCTGCAGATATGACATCAACCTCATGTATGCAGATGACCATGCAATGATAGCCCTCAGCGCGAATCTCTCCAAGAAAACGTCAACAAATGGAACGTGATCTTAACAGCTAATGGAATGCGTATTAACAAGAATAAGACAGAGATCATGCACCTATCACGAACACCAAGTAACGTAGATGTAGAATTAGAAGGTCAGACATTGAAACAGTGTAGAAATTTCAAATTACTTAGGAGTAGAGTTTAGTGACCAAAACGATTCAAAGCTGGAAATAACTACCCGAATACAGAAATTCAGTAACAATCTGTATCTGCTCTACCCACTAATGAAAGACAGAAATATACCTCGCAAAGTGAAAACCAATATACCTCTCTATTTTAAGACCAATATTGACTTATGGCCATGAATCATGGACATTAACATCAAGAACTAGAAGCCAACTTCAAGCAGCTGAAATGAAAGCCCTAAGACTCATAAAAGGTGTAACAAGACTAGATAGGCTACGAAATGAAGACATTAGAAGAGAACTGGGAGTGGAGGGGATACTAGATTTTGTGGAGAGAGGACAGCTTAGATGGTTTGGACACACCAAAAGAATGGAGGAGGAGCGATATCCTATAAGTTTTTGGAATGGGACACCGGAAGGAAGGAGAACCGGTAGGAAGACCAAAAATGAGATGGCTACAAAACATAGAGAGAGGAGTAGAGAGGAAAGGCTCTAGTTTGCGGGAAGTTGATGAGATGAGGCTCTATGATGATCGCCAAGAATGGAGACTGTTCCTAAAGCAGGACGACTGACAGGCCTGGAGGCCTACCTGGCGTCTGGTGAGAAAGAAAGGTGAGAATATCCATGCTTCACCTCCACTCAGTTTCG
>NC_061109.1:70336687-70359187 GCF_015104395.2 Macrobrachium nipponense
TAACCGCTAGCTGCTAATCTCAAACTTCATATTATTATTATTATTTATTATTTTTTTTTTTTTTTTTTTTTTTTTGCTCTATCACAGTCCTCTAATTCGACTGGGTGGTATTCATGGTGTCGGGTTCCCGGTTGCATCCTGCCTCCTTAGGAGTCCATCACTTTTCTTACTATGTGCGCAGTTTCTAGGATCACACTCTTCGGCATGAGTCCTGGAGCTACTTCAGCCTCTAGTTTTTCTAGATTCCTTTTCAGGGATCTTGGGATCGTGCCTAGTGTTCCTATGATTATGGGTACAATTTCTACCGGCATATCCCATATCCTTCTTATTTCTATTTCCAGATCTTGATACTTATCCATTTTTTCCCTCTCTTTCTCTTCAACTCTGGTGTCCCATGGTATTGCGACATCAATGATTGATACTTTCTTCTAGATTTTGTCAATCAACGTCACGTCTGGTCTATTTGCACGTATCACCCTATCTGTTCTGATACCATAGTCCCAGAGGATCTTTGCCTGGTCGTTTTCTATCACTCCTTCAGGTTGGTACTCGTACCACTTATTAGTGCAAGGTAGCTGATGTTTCTTGCACAGGCTCCAGTGGAAGGCGAAGCTCCTCTGTTGCCAGAGGTTCCTTTTACGTCGTTGTCGTTTATTCCTTCATTTCTTTCCATCATTGCTGAGTTTTGCTATTTAACCCATAGCTGGACCCTACATCAGGGATAGGTACTCATTTACAGCTGAGTAGACTGAGGAAATTATGGTAAAGATCCTTTCCCAAGGAATCAACGCCGAGGAGAGCGGTCACCCATCCAACGGACTGACCAGCCCCCAATGTTGCTTAACCAGTCGATTGACGACCTAACCCACTCTGCCACGGCGCCACCTATTATTATTATTATTATTATTATTATTATTATTATTATTATTATTATTTATTTTATTAAAAGTAATGGCTACTTCAGCAGCGTTACACTTGTAGAGATTCTTCTCTATTTTGCGAATAGCGGCTTTTTCAGTGCTACTTAAACAGGCTAGTAGAGCGCCTATAGAGGTCATGGTAAAATACAGGGTCAAAATAGGTGTATATATTTGAATTTTACAGATAAACTATATACCATAGTCATCAAAGTCATTAACGATTTTCTCTCTCTCTCTCCTCTCTCTCTCTCTCTCTCTCTTTTCTTAAAGCGAGCTTTCGTCTGGAGCTGCCAGACATCCTCGGGCTTGGGAAGCTGAGGGTGGACTGATCTGGTGCGTTTGTTGTTGTTTAGGATTAAGCTGGCTTTATGCCAGCACGGGCTCTTGCTCATAGAGCAGCCCGTAGGTGTCCGTCCTCCTTATATCTGTGGTTGACAGCAGGGGGTCTGCCCCATGCTTGTCTCCTATTGGCTGGTGGCGGTGAGTCTTGTTTTCATTGGCTGCCTGAGCCAGGTCTCAAGCCACTTTCTTCGGGCCGATGGTTGCGTTGCAGCATATCCCTGCCAGCCGCCTGGACCTCCTAAGCGGCGGCCTGTAAACATTGATGTGGGGGGCCGTTGTCGCTTAGCAGCCTGGTGGGTACGTCACGGCTACTTTGATTTCCATCGGCTGCAGGAGTAAGACCTCGTTGGGGGGCGGGGGGGGGGCGTTGTCATCCATAGAGTTTGTCATGATCGGTGGTGTCATTGTTGGTGGCAGGTCTTCTCATACTCGTAGGGAGGAGAAATTCTTCCTGCGTCGTATTCAGAGTAGGTTTTATTTGCTGGATGAGTAGCGCCTCCAGCAGGCGCAACCGACGGGCATCAGGGGCCTTCCCGATGATCTTCGTGTTCTTTATGATGACATCTCGGGAGATGGCCTCGTGATGTTTGGTGCGGGCTTGATTCTTTATAGCCCCCTCTGGGCGTGGCACGAGAGTCTCTTCGACAGTCGCATGGTAGTCATACCTACGTAGGCGCCGCTGCATTCGCGGACTGGGCAAGATGTATATTGGTACACTACATGCGTCTGCTTCAGGGGTTCTCGTACCTGTGGAGAGGGGTTATTTTTTCATAATAAGATCGCGCGTCCTCCGATTCTGGTAATATATGATTAGGTCGAGATTCTTGGTGTCCGTCAGTCGGGGATACATTATCGGAAATAATTTTCTTAATGGCGTCCTCTTCTTCACGGTAATGGGAACTCATGAAGGCTTTGTAGTACAGCTTGATATTATCCTGGGGGCGGGGCTGCGGGCTCTCACTACCGTACCATTTCTTTCGGGCCAGGGAACTGTGCGGACTTCCCACCTTGCTGATTAATTTATTTGAGTACCCATTATTCACAAGTACTTGGGAGGCGCGGTCGAGTTCCTGGTGAGTGTCCTGCCAGGTTGAGCAGTGGGAGAGGGCCCTCCTGACGAAGGCCCTGACGGTGGTGCTTTTGAATCTGGCGGGGCACTCGCTGTCTCCGTTGAGGCAAAGTACTAAATTGGTTTTCTTTGTGTAGACTGAAGTACGGAGACCGTCTTCCGTCTTGCTTACAAGGACGTCGAGGAAGGGGAGCCGATCGTCGAGCTGCGTTCGACTGTGTAATTCAGCACACTACACTGCTGAAATGCTTGACGGAGGGCTTCTACCTCATCCTCGGCGTCGACTTGCACAAAGATGTCGTCAATATAACGTCCATATCTGCGGGGTTGCTGCATCCTGGCGAAGACCCTTCCTCCACGGTGCCCATATAAAAGTTAGCGAAGAGAACCCCCAGTGGGGAGCCCATCGCCACGCCGTCCTTTTGCGGAACATCTGGCCCACGGGTGGGAGAAAGGGGCCTTCTTGGTGCATATCTCCAGCAGCGTACGGAGCGAGGCTTCCGGTATGTTGAGGGGCGCCGTCGACTGATTCCTGTAGACACGATCAAGGATTATATCTATGGTTTCGTCGACAGGCACGTTCGTAAATAGGGACTCTACATCCAGCGAGGCGATAATCCCGGTACCAGGGGCGTCCTTGATGGCTTCTAAGAAACTCTGCCGAAGACTGCAGGCTGTACCGACTCGGGACGTAAGGGGTCAAAATTTGGTTGAGGCGTTTAGCCAAGGCGTACGTAGGGGCTGGCGTCTGGCTGATGATCGGCCGGAGGGGGTTTCCTTGTTTGTGTTGTTTTTACATTGCCATATAAATAAAACCCAAGGCTGTAGTCTCCTTGTATGGGCGGGAGGTGCACAGCATTTGTTGCAGCATTCACTGCGCTGATGACTCCGTTAGCCTCCCTCTTGATGTCGTCTGTCGGGTTCCTCGTCAGGCGCTCGAACTTGCTCTCGTCAGACAAAATAGCATCCAGCTTCTCGTGATATTCGGCAGTATCAATCAAGACGAAGGCTGCTGTCTTGTCCGCGCGTCGCACCGTGATGTTTCACTTTCTCCTTCAGTTCCTTCGCTGCTTTCTTCATCTCCTTGGTGAGGATCCCGCTGGAGTGCGAGCCCCTCTCTGTAAGAGCTTCAGCAAGTAGGAGGGGTTGAAGGGCGTCGGTAGTTCTCACGGTGCTCCGGGCTTCGAGTTGCTGGATGGAGTCTAGGAGCAACTCGATTTCGAGTCTCTTGTCATGAGGCCTGGGTCTCGAAATGAAGTGGCAATTAAGACCCAGCTTCAGAAGGGCGTCTTGATCGGGAGTGGGGTCGTAATCGGTAAGGTTAATGTATCCTTGGGTTCGTTCAGCGGCTGAGAGGTGCCCTGCGAAAGCTCATCTCCCTGAACGGCGGCAAACTCCGCATCCCTGAACGAACCCAAGGATACATTAACCTTACCGATTACGACCCCACTCCCGATCAAGACGCCCTTCTGAAGCTGGGTCTTAATTGCCACTTCATTTCGAGACCCAGGCCTCATGACAAGAGACTCGAAATCGAGTTGCTCCTAGACCTCCATCCAGCAATTCGAAGCCCCGAGCACCGTGAGAACTACCGACGCCCTTCAACCCCTCCTACTTGCTGAAGCTCTTACAGAGAGGGGCTCGCACTCCAGCGGGATCCTCACCAAGGGAGATGAAGAAAGCAGCGAAGGAACTGAAGGAGAAGTGAACATCACGGTGCGACGCGCGGACAAGACAGCAGCCTTCGTCTTGATTGATACTGCCGAATATCACGAGAAGCTGGATGCTATTTTGTCTGACGAGAGCAAGTCGAGCGCCTGACGAGGAACCCGACAGACGACATCAAGAGGGAGGCTAACGGAGTCATCAGCGCAGTGAATGCTGCAACAAATGCTGTGCACCTCCCGCCCATACAAGGAGACTACAGCTGGGTTATTTATATGGCAATGTAAAAACCCACAAACAAGGAAACCCCCTCCGCCGATCATCAGCCAGACGCCAGCCCCTACGTACGCCTTGGCTAAACGCCTCAACCAAATTTTGACCCCTTACGTCCCGAGTCGGTACAGCCTGCAGTCTTCGGCAGAGTTCTTAGAAGCCATCAAGGACGCCCCTGGTACCGGGATTATCGCCTCGCTGGATGAGAGTCCCCTATTTACGAACGTGCCTGTCGACGAAACCATAGATATAATCCTTGATCGTGTCTACAGGAATCAGTCGACGGCGCCCCTCAACATACCGGAAGCCTCGCTCCGTACGCTGCTGGAGATATGCACCAAGAAGGCCCCTTTCTCCACCCACCGTGGCCAGATGTTCCGCCAAAAGGACGGCGTGGCGATGGGCTCCCCACTGGGGGTTCTCTTCGCTAACTTTTATATGGGCACCGTGGAGGAACGGGTCTTCGCCAGGATGCAGCAACCCCGCAGATATGGACGTTATATTGACGACATCTTTGTGCAAGTCGACGCCGAGGATGAGGTAGAAGCCCTCCGTCAAGCATTTCAGCAGTGTAGTGGTGCTGAATTACACAGTCGAACGCAGCTCCGACGATCGGCTCCCCTTCCTCGACGTCCTTGTAAGCAGACGGAAGACGGTCTCCGTACTTCAGTCTACACAAAGAAAACCAATTTAGGACTTTGCCTCAACGGAGACAGCGAGTGCCCCGCCAGATTCAAAAGCACCACCGCCAGGGCCTTCGTCAGGAGGGCCCTCTCCCACTGCTCAACCTGGCAGGACCACTCACCAGGAACTCGACCGCGCCTCCCAAGTACTTGTGAATAATGGGTACTCAAATAAATTAATCAGCAGGAAGTCCGCACAGCCCTGGAGAAATGGTACGGTAGTGAGAAGCCGCAGCCCGCCCGCCCCCAGGATAATATCAGCTGTACTACAAAGCCTTCAATGAGTTCCATTACCGTGAAGAAGAGGACGCCATTAGAAAATTATTTCCGATAATGTATCCCCGACTGACGACACCAAGAATATCGACCTAATCATATATTACCAGAATCGAGAGGACGCGCGATCTTATTTTATGAAAAAATAACCCCTCTCCACAGGTACGAGAACCCCTGAAGCAGACGCATGTAGTGTACCAATATACATGCCCAGTCCGCGAATGCAGCGGCGCCTACGTAGGTATGACTACCATGCGACTGTCGAAGAGACTCTCGTGCCACGCCCCAAGAGGGGGCTATAAAGAATCACGCCCCGCCCGCACCAAACATCACCCGAGGCCATCTCCCGGAGATGTCATCATAAAGAACACGAAGATCATCGGGAAGGCCCTGATGCCCGTCGGTTGCGCCTGCTGGAGGCGCTACTCATCCAGCAAATAAAACCTACTCTGAATACGACGCAGGAAGAATTCTCCTCCCTACGAGTATGAGAAGACCTGCCACCAACAATGACACCACCGATCATGACAACTCTATGGATGACAACGCCCCCCAACGAGGTACTCCTGCAGCCGATGGAAATCAAAGTAGCCGTGACGTCCCACAGCGTAGCGCAACGCCCATCAATGTTTTACAGCGCCGCTTAGGAGGTCCAGGCGGCTGCAGGATATGCTGCAACGCAACCATCGGCCCGAAGAAAGTGGCTTGAGACCTGGCTCAGGCAGCCAATGAAAACAGACTCACCGCCACCAGCCCAATAGGAGACAAGCATGGGGCAGACCCCCTGCTGTCAACCACAGATATAAGGAGGACGGACACCAGCACCAAGATCAGTCCACCCTCAGCTTCCCAGCCCGAGGATGTCTGGCAGCTCCAGACGAAAGCTCGCTTTAAGAAAGAGAGAGAGAGAGAGAGAGAGAGAAGAGAGAGAGAGAGAGAGAGAGAGAGAGAGAAAATCGTTAATGACTTTGATGACTATGGTAATCATAGTTTATCTGTAAAATTCAAATATATACACCTATTTTTGACCCTGTATTTTTACCATGACCTCTATAGGCGCTTCTACTAGCCTGTTTAAGTAGCACTGAAAAAGCCGCTATTCGCAAAATAGAGAAGAATCTCTACAAGTGTAACTCTGCTGAAGTAGCCATTACTTTTAATAAAGTATGCTTGAGAGAGGGTCTGCTTCCTAAGTATTATTATTATTATTATTATTAAGAGAAACTAGCCTCGTACAAAAGAGGAACTTTTGGTTTTAAACAATACAATGTGAAATTTAATAAAGCAAAAGAAGATGAATAATGAATAAAAAGGTCAAAATTAGAGCTGTAGTCAAAACTTGGCGATAGCTTACAGGAAGTTGTTTTGTTGACTGTCGATTTCAACACCTCCTAGCCGCTATTTACATAGCTGAGATCCTAAAGGGCGTGTCCTGAGGCAGACGCCTCTGGCGGGCGTTGGCAAAGAGAGACTCCCTAGGGAGCTGTCTATGGTCTGGAGAACGAAGGAAAGGACGGTAAGCACGTGCGGGTGAAAGTCTTGGTATGGTTCCGTGAAGTTCGACCTTACGACATCCTACCTTCTATACTGTGCCCTATTTATTAAAGACCTCTCTTGGCATAAGTACAGTAGTTTTTCTTTCTCTCTCTCTCTCTCTCTCTCTCTCTCTCTCTCTTTCTTTTCCTTATATATTTCTATTTATTTCCATCTCATCTGTCGATATATTCAAGAAATATCTGATTCTAATGCAGAAGAGAATACATTTATGAAATACAGTTTTCCATTTCTCTACTTTTGAACATATGATTGCTATAAGTGCAAGAGTCGGTTTCTTTCGGTAACCTGCTCTTCCTCAGCAGTGTCATTATTATTATTATTATTATTATTATTATTATTATTATAGAACAAGCCTACAGGGCAACTGACTTGAAATTCTAGCTTCCAAAGAATATCACTCTCCCAGTCTACTTTTTCTTACATAAAATATAAGCAGGGTGTCTTTATAATCATAATTGTCAAGTTAGAGTGAACAGCTGCTCCCTCGAAGGATATTACACTTCCGCAAAGATATCACTTTTTGGTTTATGGGATTTTTGGGGGCTATGTACAATCAGGTCGAAGTGGTTTAAGAGTTCTTATGTTTGTGCCAGCGAATCTACTTCGCGTAACAACGATATCACTTGGTATGTTTCCTGTATTCCTTTCTTGTTTATTCAAAAGTATTCTTAAGAGAAATTAGGCGGCGTATGGATACGTATATGCGAGCATATATTCGTACATTCCGGTAAAACCTATTTTGCGCGCACACACACACACACTTGCCCCTGATTAGCAGTTAGTTGCTATGTCTCTGAAAGGCAGAAGTTGGGGGGGAGCGGGGGGGAGAAGCAAAAGAGAAGAAACAAAAGAACGTGGAAGCACAGAAGAATCGGTCACAACTGCTTTCCTCCTCTGTGGCATATCGGGATGGGAATATTCTCCCCCTTCTTCCGGTCGAGGTTTTCCGATAAACGGGATTGTCGGTTGCGAGTTCCAGTTAACAACTAGAGATCACATCCCATCCACCCGACGACGAACCGCCCGCAATTTCTGTGGTTGATACTTTATTTATCCTTCGAAATTCAAAACACCAGTAGCTTCTCCTGACCATATGGAAAACTTATTCTCAGAGACTTAACCCTTCGTGGACTGGTGGGGTCCCTGAGACCCCCAGCGAGTCTTTAGTATGACATATCTCTTTCGCTATCTACTAAAAAATACCCATATGCGATTAATTTTATCATTAGTGGTTTATGAATATTCACAAGTATTAATAGCTAAGGATAATCAATTTTAAGGCAATGACAGCTGAAAATAGACCTCTGGGGTCCGTAGGGACCCCATCGGTCTTCCGTGTCCCTAATTCTTCTCTATTTTGTTTTGGTGCAATTCTAAAAACTATGTGTTTTCTAAGCTTAGAGCACTCTGCCTATTCTACATACCAAATAATTTTTCCATAATATTACTCTATTGGGAACACTTAGGAAAAATAAACGGCAAATACCCCTATCATTTCAAACATCGCAGTATCGCAAAGTGCAATCAACAAAGTTTGGCTTTAGCAAAGATCACCACCATATGATCGGCAGCTATGTCCTTAACATCAATAAGGCAGTAATTTTACTGAGCACAATGCATTATGACCATAAGATACAATAAGATGGAACTTCCAACCCGGATATGATTTTGGACTATGATGCAACAAAAGGTGGGGTTGATAACTTAGACCTCTTAGTCAAGTACTATGCATGTAAAAGAATCACCAATAGATGGCCTTTGGTTATTTTTTACTGGGTGATTCATGTTGCAGGAAACAATGCTGCTGTATGATTCATAGAAAAAATTCAAATGTCTATACTGGAAACCAAAATCGCAGGAATTTTGTCTCTGACTTAGCTGAACAGCTTTGTAAGCCACAGATCCAGAGGCTTTTCAGAGATTTAAGAGCTAATTTCCCAAGGCATATAATTCAATGTTTGGAAGCCTTCATGAGTAAGGAAGACACAGTACTACCCTCTACAACCCAGCTCCAAGAAACCAAGAAAAGGCGTTGTTCCAAGTGTCTGAGGAAGCTGGACAAAAAAAAAAAAAAAAAAAAAAAAAAAAAAAAAAATCGTGCGCATCATGTGGTGACCCAGTGTGTGATGCACATTGGAACTTTATTTTTAAAGATTGCATATCAAATTTGCTTTATGTGTAAGTCGCATTATGTTGAAAAGAACCAAAAACAATAACCTGTATGTCTTTTTTGTCATTAATTGCAAATATTTACTTGTTTAATTGAGGAGAATTGTTAAATAAAAACTTTTTTTTCACTGTTTTTTTTTCTTACACACAAATGGGATTTTTTTACAATATATACAAAAAGGATATTGGGTTTCATCATAAAAGGCCTGAAGAATACTCATGTAAAGTTTAGCAATTCTGAGGTTATACATAATGTGTTTATCTGACTCAAAAGAATGGGGTCCGTGTGGACCCCATTAGTCTTAGAAATGAATCCAATCGTTATTGATGTTAGTTATCACCTTGTTTGTATTAACAGAGAGATCAATGGATGGAATAATTTACGATGTTACTGTTCACATAGAACCCGAATTATACATGGCGTGTATATGTGCGTGTGTAACTAGATATTTCCATTTTTTTTTTTTATACAGGAAAATGTACGTAATTTTGTAGTTTTGCTTTTATACCTAACAATTCTAGGAAAGCCATTATCACAGACAGAAAGTCTAGTTTTTTAACAAAATATCTTTGTGCATCGATACCCAAAAATCCTGTAAATACTGAACACAGTCCAAATCGATATAATACTCTCGCTGCTTCTTATACTACTTCATTTGCTTATAAAACGGTAGTTGGATAATTCTTAAGAAACTTGAAAGAGGGTCTTACAAAGCCCAAATACTGTATCACTTTCTCGTCCTTCTTTGAAATGCAAAGGACCTTCTTAAATCAAGTTACCGTCTACAAAGGAATTCATGAGATACGATTCGACAACGTCAATACACATTTTCTAATAAAATGTCTCGGAAAATTTTCGTTCATTTAGTCTTCTGAAATACAGTCTGTTGTATTGAATGTCCTTTATTTACAGCAGCATATTGACTGTCTCAGAATCGTATCAGAATACGGTTACAGTTATTTTTTACTCAAAATGAAATCCTATAGGACGGCAACATTGTTTAAAAAGACAAATTTTCCCAAATATTTTATTCCTGTGTGCTTGCTTCAAGCATATTACTAAAATATCTATTATGTTAAAATCGGGAGATATTGTAAGACTGTGAAGGTGTATACTTTGGTAAAATTTTCACTTTCGAAATTTATTTATTTTTCAATAGGGAAGTTCTTACTTAGGATGATATAGACTGTGATTTTTTTCCAGAGAAAAAATGTCTAAGTTTATTAAGATTAGATTAATAAACTTTGATAGATAGCTTCTTGTCAGACACCCTTTTACTCCCTTTTTTCATTCCTTTTATATTTTTATTTTTTTATTCAATTCTCGCTTGCTTTTTAAGCTTTTTCTGAATTTACAAAAGTTCGCTGTGCTTTAAGATTTCAATGTCCATCAGGACAGTGAGGTAAGTGGAAATGGGGAAGTACGCCCGCCTGAGACTCTTCAGAAAATAAAAATGGAGTTTTGTTTAACTCAAAAAATGAAATGATTTTCGTTCAGTTCACCTTTAACTCAGATATCCAAAGCAGGATTTTTTCCTGATTCAAAGTAGGCTCATTTCAAGACCAAAAGTGAGCTTTAACACTAAGATCTAAAACAAACTTCCACTCACTATTCCAGAGATCTATTCCAGACAATCTTAATGCATATTACAGCTTTATAGCCAAACCATATCACCTTCTAATACGTCCTTTTTTCAAATGGATCTTCAGCCCACGGCCAAGCCTTTCTTCTTCTGTCTTGGGGAAACTAGAATAGACAAATTGGCGCATTTATACAAGTAGATAGAAAGCAGCAATAAAAAGAATCCCACATATTATTATTTCAGGCATTATTCTTCAGAGCCAAGTTCGTCTGCTTTTTCCTTATTTATTTTCCATTGTAGTTCTTTCTTTCTTGGAAAATGATATTATAAAGGATAGACGTAATTAATTAATAGATGTGATTCTGTTCAATTTAGAATATTAATTGTTTTTCTAGTTATTGCTAAACAAGGTGTTAAATGTTATTTGCATGTGAAACAATGTGTTAGAGAGTATAAATTGTGTTTCCTTTTTTCTAATTGTGTGGAAGTTACAAAAAATCGTGCACACATATATATATATATATATATATATATAATATATATATATATATATATATATATATATATATATATATACATACATATATATATATATATATATATATATATATATATATATATATATATAGATTATATATATATATGATATATATATATGATATATATATATATATATATATATATATATATATATATATATATATATATATATATATATATACATATATATATATATATATATATATATATATATATATATATATATATATATCTATATATATATATATATATATATATATATATATAATATATATATATATATATATATATATTTATATATATATATATATATATATATATATATATATATATATTATATATATATATATATATATATATACTATATATATGTATGTATATATATATATATATATATATATATATATATATATATATATATATATATATATATATATATAATATATATATATGCACGATTTTTTGTGACTTCCACACAATTAGAAAAAAGGAAACACAATTTATACTCTTTAACACATTGTTTCACATGCAAATAGCAATTATCTCTGGGAGTGAGTACTTACCACACCATCACGTTCCTTTTATCTTTGTATGATATTTTACAGCATTCACAAGGTCCTCACAACTCCTTGTTTTATGTTTATGTTTGCTAGGCTTGCATAGTACCCGGAAGATGTGGCCATAAACAGCTCTAAAATCCCCGCAGATATTGTCCCATATGAATATTACGCGGACATAACTCATCCATTGTCGTTCTAATAAAGGCCGAGAGCCTGTTTATTGACAATGGAGGTTCCCGTGTTATCTATCTCACCTACTGAATTATGGTCATTTCTATCTCTTGTGGCATTCCCTGGTTATGGGTTACTAACAGGAAAAATTTATCAGCGCAACTTGAGAGATGAAAATAAATTTAATTGTTTTGTGCATAAACGATATGTTCGAAATATGTTGAGAACTTTCGCAAATTCTTGAACTACTTTTTGCGAGATAAATGCAAGAGACTCAATGAATTGAAAGAGAAGATGGCAACCAACTGACCCTCACAGGTCATTGAAGAAGATCTGTGTGGTTCAGTTGGTGGCGCCTTTACCTTCAATTGAAGGACCTCGGTTTGACCTCGATGTGAGTCGAACATTCATATATACGTGTATAAATACATACATGCAAACATACACACACACACAAATATATATAATATATAGTATTAATATAACACACACCACACACTATATCTATATATATATAGATATATATATATATATATATATATATATATATATATATATATATATATATATATATATATATATATATATATATATATATAATATATATATATATATATATATATATATATATATATATATATATATATATATATATATATATATATATATATATATATATATATATATATATATATATATATATATATATATATATATGTATGTATTTGTGTGTGTGTATGTGTATGTTTGCATGTATGTATTTATACACGTATATATGAATTTTCGACTCACATCGAGGTCAAACCGAGGTCCTTCAATTGAAGGGTAAAGGCGCCATCAACCGAACCACACAGATCTTCTTCAATGACCTGTGCAGGTCAGTTGATTGCACCCTTCTCTTTCAATTTGTTGTGCCTCTTGCATTTATCTCACAAAAAGTAGTTCAAGAATTTGTGAAAGTTCTCAACCTATTTTGAACATATCGTTTATTCAAAATTTATTTTGATCTCTCAAGTTTTGTGGATTTATCTTTCCAGTGAGTAACCCATAACCAGGAAATGCTACAAGAGATAGAAATAACCATAATTCAGTAGGTGAGATAGATGACACAGGAACCTCCATTGGCCATAAACAGGCTCTCGGCCTTTACTAGAACGACAATGGATGAGTACTATATGTCCCCGTAATTCTCATATGGGAGAATATCTTCGTGGATTTTAGAGCTGTTTATGGCCACACCTTCCGGGTACTATCCAAGCCTAGCGCACATAAACATAAAACAACTAGTTGTAAGGACATTGTGAATGCCGTAACGGTAATATTATGATACACAGATAAAAGAAATTTAATGGTATGGTAGGTACTCACCCCCAGGGATAAGCTGGGCAGATGTAATCTTAAGG
This sequence comes from Macrobrachium nipponense, assembly GCF_015104395.2. Classification (NCBI taxonomy): domain Eukaryota; kingdom Metazoa; phylum Arthropoda; class Malacostraca; order Decapoda; family Palaemonidae; genus Macrobrachium; species Macrobrachium nipponense. The sequence goes on from NC_061109.1 coordinate 70,349,899, forward strand.
TTTATGTTTTTGTAAAAGGCATCAGATTGGGTCTTTCTTCTTGCTAGTGGTGATAGAGATTTTAGTAGTAGCACTAGCATTAGTAGGAAGGTCGTAAGGTATATGCTTTCGTAAACGAAGTCAGGCTGAGCCCTAATTCTTGCTTGGGCTAATAGTACTTACTGATAATGTTAGTGTATCATTAATTTTGGTCTTTACTGATATTTTAGTCCATAATGAATACTTTTGTTACTTTTGTTATACATTTCCTCTTCGCCTTTGAAGGGTATTATATTGCGGACACTGAGACGAGATCTGGTTATAAGAATTGGACACCGGTTTGGTATGCTTCATTAAGTACCAATAAATGTTTTCTAAGAAATGGGAGAACCCATTGAAAAGCTCTTAGTGTGTGGCTGAATTTTGTAGGAAACTCATTTCGGAACGTCAGAACTTTCGTACCGTGCTCTCTCTCTCTCTCTCTCTCTCTCTCTCTCTCTCTCTCTCTCTCTGAACATCCATTCTCAGCCAAGCTTGTGGAATAGTTGAGGGCAGTCCCGTTCTGGGATTATGACGTTGGAACGGTGCACCAACCACGAGGCTTTTTTCCCTACTTGGAATTCTTGCTTATTAATGATCTGCATCTTCTCGCTCACTTCTTTCGTTTGGATCGTCTTATTTTATTTATATTTTCGTTCAGTTTCATATATTTTGCAAACCTTCCCCTTTGGAGGCGAAAGACAAAGTGATTATGATAAACGTTATGAAATACAATTCCTCGTGGTTATCATGTGTAAATACACGTACACACATACACACACAAACACACAGACACAGACACAGACACACACACACACACACACACACACACACACACACATATATATATATATATATATATATATATATATATATATATATATATATATATATATGGAGAAAAATCTTTTATTCAGAAAAGGCCGTTTTCTCACGGGGATTAAGTGAAAAACTTTAGCTTTTAAGAAAAGAAATGTTCTCCGTCATGGGAGAGATTGTAATGTTCTTTGAAATGCTTTAGGATATGCTTTCGGCTGAGCAAGAATTTAAAACACACGAACATAAAATTAATCATCATTCGACTCCTGTTTTGTTTTTTCCTAAATGGTTCAGTCGTTTCTCCTCGTTATCATTCGCTTCCAGCTCTCAATAAATATTAGCAACATCCGACAACCAAATCCTCGAAGGTCATCATAATCATCGCTATGAAAGTTAATCTCAGACTCCTACTTTCAAAGTCAGCTATTAAGAACCCATTACTCAGCAAATTCCTTCCGCCTATATCCTACCCAACTTCCGAACCAAATATATGCCTTATTAACTCAGGTCGTTACGGATATCATAAATCTCATCTACCAGGTTGCTTTTTACTTCTTCAGTGCCGAAGATTGATTAAGATGTGTGTGTGTGTGATAAGAAATATTGAGGGGGACTATAGATAAAAAGTTTAACCCCTAATTTCTTATTCCTGCTTCAGCTCGGAAATGTCCTGTTTTCTCTAATATACATACATACATATACCCATATTTATACTTATGTATGTACACACACACACACACACACACACACACACATATATATTATATATATATATATATATATATATATATATATATATATATATATAATGTGTGTGTGTGAGTGTGTGTGTACATATAAGTATTATATTGGGTTGATATAGTGGGATGTATGTATTATTAGAGAAAACAGGACATTTCCGAGCTGAAGCAGAAATAAGAAATTAGGGGTTAAACATTTTGTCTATAGTCCCCCTCTATATCTCTTATCAGACACACACACACGCACACACACACACACGCACACACATCTTAATCAATCTTCGGCACTGAAAAAGTAAAAAGCAACCTGGTAGATGAGATTTATGATATCCGTAACGACCTGAGTTAATAAGGCATATAGATTTCGGAAGCTGTGTAGGATATAGGCGGAAGGAATTTGCTGAGTAATGGGTTCTTAATAGCTGACTTTGAAAGTAGGAGTCTGAGATTAACTTTCATAGCGATGATGATGATGACCTTCAAGGATTTGGTTGTCGGATGTTGCTAATATTTATCGAGAGGTGGAAACGAAGGATAACGAGGAAAAAACGACCGAACCACTTAGGAAAAAAAAAAACAAAAAAAAGAAGTCGAATGATGATTAATTTAATGTTCGTGTGTTTTAAATGTTCTGGCTCAGCGAAGCATATCCTAAAGCATTTTAAAGCACATTACAATCTCTCCTATGAAGGAGAACATTTCTTTTCCTAAAAGCTAAAGTTTATCACTTCATCCCAAGACGGCCTTTTCTGAATGAAAGATTTTTCCTTCAGAGAATACTCTTGTTTTTTCTTTTAAAGGAAAGAGCTAAACCAATGAACCGATGTCATTGGGACGATTTATATATATATAATATATATATATATATATATATATATATATATATATATATATAGATATATATATATATAGATATATATATATATATATATATATATATATATATATATATATATATATATATATATATATATATATATATATATATATATATATTTGTGTGTGTGTGTTTGTGGGTGTGTGTTTATGTGTGTTCATTAGAAATTGCATAGATATTGTCACCTCAGTACAGAGTAAGATAACCAAACTTTCACATACTGACATACATCAATCACTGCAATATTAACATTGACCAACTACAATACAATCATTACCATCTGATTTCTGGAGAAAACTTTCCAGGGGTTTTCCATGGCAACCAGGAGATGGTGCCTTCATTTATCCACGTAAGCTAATTGGCTCATGATGCTTCGGCAAAACCCAATGTTGAGACGTATATTTCCTCCACACTGCACTTAAATTGAAATGCTTTTTTGTTTATTTATATATTTATATATTTATAATTCTGTTTCATTTTCATCATTCTATTTCTAATTCATTAACTCATTAATGAATCAATGAACACATGAATAAATATACATAAGTCGATAAATTAGTAAAAAGCAAATAAATCATTAGATGAATAAAGTATTGAACTGATCAATTACTTAATCTACGTATTTTTTTAAGAATAAATGATTAGAATTATTTACATACTTGTCTATGTAGGGCCTTCAAGAGCAAGGAAACGGAATGCAATTCTTGATCAGTCCAAAGATGGAATAAAAACTTAAGCAGGAAGGGGCTAATGATAAAAAAATTAGGAAAATTCATGAGTTCGGAATAGACAACATAAATAACTAAGAGGGCTATAATTCATTACCAAATGCCCTTTGTGCCGTTTCCTACTTATTCGTATTTTTCATTATATCGAGTTCCTTAGATAACTTACGTTAAATGCTTGGTTGTAAAGAGGGAATGTTTTTTCTAGCATTTGTCTGCATTAATATTTTTGAAAGGACAGTACAATAGCAGCGGAAGCAGAGCTGGTAGTGTCAATAGTATTGATAAACGTGGCTTTTACTGGTTATACCATACTATTGTTAATTAAGAGACAGGAGTAGTACTCCTACTCTTAAGTTCTTCCTAATCATTCCAATAATGATAAAACTGGAAATTTGTAAGAGGTAATGAAAGCTTATAAAAGTAACTTGAAATATTCAAATTCTTGCAGCCCAAATTAAAAGCCTTTACCGCGAATGGTAATTTGAAAGAAATCTTTTAGCGTAAGCGAATTAAAAAATGCTCTAAGATAATTGGATGAATATCAGGACTCGTCGACCTCCCACTACTTTAAGGACAGGATCTCTAGAACAAAAATCGTCTTTTAAAATATCACCTTTGATTTCATGTTAGGAAAAAAACGCGAAGGAAAAATCTCATCCAATGTTTTATGATGATTGATTGATTAAATTATTGTCTTCTGCGAACTGCGTCGCTCTCTCCCTTCCCTTTGAGACACTTGAGAGAGAGAGAGAGAGAGAGAGAGAGAGAGAGAGAGAGAGAGAGAGAGAGAGAGAAGGGCAAAATAAAAAAAGTTAAAAGCTAATTCACGAAAACGGAAAAGTGATCTAGGAACAGAATAATTTTCAGCGCTAAGAATATATTCCAAAAATTCATAACGATAATGTTAGGGTAGAAATCACTTTCTTTTTGCGATATTTCTGTTGCGCAACGAGTTACAAGCTCAAGCTAAAAACATCGAAGGTAAATCCACGTAATTTGGGAACTGTCATCATCCAGGTAACGCACAAATCAGCGCAACCGCATTCAGGATGATTATCGCGATCTGGAAATAGTGAGATTTTGCCAGAATACAGATTTCATCATTATCATCATCACCATATCACCATCATCACTACCATTGTTCATTTTTCAAATTTCATTTTATTGTTTCTTGTTTAAAAAGTTATCTCTTCTTTCTTTCTGTATTTCCCATTAGCTTCTGTTACTTCTTTTTAGTGAACATCATATTCTTTGGAAACTTTAATTTTGTTTCTTGAGTATTCAAAGGTTCACACTTCTTCGGTTCTCGGGGAAACTCAATGGAAATATCTGGTACATTCTCCAGTATGTTTATTGACAACTTGTCTCTACAAATCTATATAGTCTTACTTGCCCCTGCGTATAGTCATTTTTCTATTTGTATATTTACATATTTCTTTACATTTATTCTTCATTGCTATGTACGTTAAACGGGCTTCATATGGTTAGATTTGGCTTAAAAAGATAGACAGCTAAGCTCTATAAGGATGTGTCGAGCCTATCCCAAGAAATATTCATTAACAGTTTAAGTGACTAATTTGGCAAGCTACTATAGAGACTGGTACAGCCAGTTACTCTGGCAATTACAGTTTTGTAAAAGAATTTCTATGTTACCCTTGTTGAGTTATTACTGAGCAACAAGGTGCCTAATTCCTTCCTGATATTATTATTATTATTATTATTATTATTATTATTATTATTATTATTATTATTATTATTATTATTAGTTTTGTTAAAAATGACAGCTGCTTCAGCACTATTAATCTTGTAAAGAGTCTTCTCTATCTTTCTGATGACGGCTTTCTCGTTGTTGATTAGACTGGCGAGCAACGCATTGTTATTATTATTATTATTATTATTATTATTATTATTATTATTATTATTATTATTATTATTATATCCATGATTCACCTCCACTCAGTTTCTTTGTTAAAATAGACTAACTCGAAAATATCGGACGGGAAGAGAAAAATATCGCAAAATCACGAAATAAGACAGAGAGAGGAAAATAAAACAAAAATGTAATCACCGTATATCACCCCGGATATACTGTCATTACATTTCGCGTCAAGGAAAAAGAGTCGTCAGGAAATGTCAAAATCACTTTTCGCTCCTGAGGTCCTCAAACGAGGCAGAATGAGCTTCGGCACGCATTTGGAGGATTTGCCTTCAAGATTCTTTTCAATCCTTTCTGAGGATAATCTTTGATGCACTTTTCGAAGAAAAAACGAGAAAATGGAAAAATTTTTATTTCTGCATTCATGTTGTCAACTTTCGTGTCATATCATGGTTTACATACCTGAAAATCTACAGAAAAATTGTATTTTTTTGAACGATGTGTGCTGTATAAATCAACAAACATACCTTTTTTATGATGAATATCTTTATTGTTGAGATATACTTGTACGACGTAAATAACAGAATGTAATTTGTAAAAATTTTTCTTAATTTATTTTACTCTCTCACTTCTTTTTCCTTCGTTCTTGCTGGTCAGTTCTCTTTCTCTCCCTCTTGGTGTCGCTAACAATCTGATCGATTCAGAAACGGGTTTTTCTTGCAGTTTTACTAAAGCATCATTTTTTAGGTGATGAATGAAAGACTCCATTTCTTTCACCTTTACCCCTTTCGCTCTCTCCGTCTCTCTTTCTCCCTGTCTCTCTGTCTCTCTCGCTGAAGTAAAAAAAAATTCTCTTTAATTATGCCATTATTTATTTTTGAATATAATTAAACCATGAAGGAACTTCAAGTTCATTTCTCTCTCTCTCTCTCTCTCTCTCTCTCTCTCTCTCTCTCTCAAGCACCTAGGTAACGTTATCTACAAACGCCGAGTAATATGAATATAATTTTTTTTACACTTAAAAAGTAATATATTTTATTAACTTTTTTTTTATTTATTTTTTCATTTATATATTTATGTAATTGTTTTACTTGATATTAATTGAAATATTTATTTTCTTTTGTACTTAGCATTCTTATATAATTTGTGTTTGTTTCTTTATATCCTTTATATATATATATATATATATATATATATATATATATATATATATATATATATATATATATATGTTTGTGTGTGTGTGTGTGTGTGTATGTATATTATTTTTATATTCACTACGTTATTTGCAACAAATTTGTTATTGATATTTTCTAAGTTCCTAATCCAGTAAATGAAGAAATACTAAATTTATTAATGATTTAGCTGTCTTCCTTATACGTTCGTCAGCTTATCCAAACAATGAATATGGTATTTGAGTATATAAATATTAATTTGTGAATTGAACTAACCTTTTGCTAACATATGACAATGGGGAAAAACCTGCGTATAAGAAGAGGTGAATTATTCAAATACTTTTATAGTCTAACCAATAAGAAAATTTTTTGTAAATATTATAAAGTATTGTTAGTGTGTGATAAGACGTTATCTGTAATTATAATTTTCTTTGTTATCTAGTCTTTAATTTTATATCATTGTCGTCAGTCTTATCAAAATAGCATAATTGGAGATGACAGACAGTGTGACAGCTAGCAACTGCATCGTTGCAATCCTTCATGCTAATTAGCACTTCAAAGAGACGAAATACTCATAGTTAGAGATTACAACTGGAGCACAAACACTCCTGGAGATATTTATAGCCCCAATAAAGATCTTCAACGCCACTGGGTTTCCGATGGTCGGCAATCCGTTACGAGAAAGGGGAAAAATTAGCCTAACTGGCAATAGATTTGGCCGTAAAGTATTAGCTTCAATGATGGGTCTCTCTCTCTCTCTCTCTCTCTCTCTCTCTCTCTCTCTCTGAAGCCAAATATTTATTTCGTTGACCTAGCCATTAGGATGAACGTTGGTCCTACAACCTTTCGTGTTTTCCCATAACCGAGATAAACGTTGTTTGTGGTGGTTTGCAATGAATGGTGTGTTGGTTTTGGCAACTGTTTCACGTCGTTTCAGTAACACATAGATGCGTTTCTTGATGACAAATGCGCTCGGAGCGTTCCTATTGGAAATATTCGACTCTCTCTGTACATTGCTGATTGGGTTGGGGGAATATTGTATTCATATAAAGTAAAACAAATAGACCAGGAATAAAGCATGTTTTATGTCTATTATCAGGTTAGTGATAAAATATAGTCATATTTGTAATATATGATCTAGTATAAAGAAATTTCAGTCATATATATATATATATATATATATATATATATATATATATATATATATATATATATATATATCTAATATATCACACACAGACATATATATTATATATATATATATATATATATATATATAGATATATATATATATATATATATATATATGATATATATATATATATATATATATATATATCTATATATATATATATATATATATATATATAGATATATATATATATATATATATAATATATTATATAATATATATATATATATATATATATATATTACTGAAATGTTGCACATCAAAATCTCTATGCAAATTTAAAATCACTTATCACTTAAAACACCACAGATGCAACAATAAAAGAGAATTTACAATAGCACTTACAAGAGATTCGATTTTCCAAATGGATCCCTTTAATGATAAGCATAATGTTGATATTCCGAGATGTGTCAGCCTCAGAAGGATTTGATTTCTTTCATGTATTTCGTGGAGTCCTTCTTGAAGCTCATTTGCTTCCCAGACGTTCATTCGAAGACACACGATCCTTATTTCCCGAGGGAAATCTCTCGAATTGAAGTCATGAGTTTATGCATCCTACGTGACGTCCTCTGCTGGAGAGCTTTGATTTTCCATTTTTGTTTGTCTTTTTTCTTTTTTTAAATGCTTTACCAAGGAATAAGTCGTACTGCGGTAAGAATGTTTATATTGGGTTGTTTACTCTGTTGCATTTCATGCTTTGCAAGACTCTGGAACAGTCTCCTTGAGGATGTCGTGCGCTTGCAACTTCAAAAGCTCAAGCAAAGATGCAATGCATTGCTACCTTGACACATTTCTCCTTCTATTTTAATAATTTACTTATTTATCTATTTATTTATTTATTATGCTGATTTTCCTTTTTAAAAAGTGATCTCCTCTTTCTGTATTTCCCATTACCTTCTGTTTCTTCTTTCAAATGAAGACCATTTGGAAGCTTGAATAGTGTTCATCTTGTTACCAAAAGGAAGTTAATACTAGATTATTTACTCCTTTCCAATATCATTATTTGCTTTGGAATGCTCTTATTATCTCTCTTTCATACCTCTTTTATTGTGCTTAGGAAAGATAGTAAATTTTGGATATTGCCTGTCAGGTTACCAACCTTGAATTTCTAAAGATAAATGATTTCTAATTCTGAAATACGAAAATTGGAATCTTTTTCCACAATTTGAAAAATGAAATTTAATGTTCATTCAATAAAATTGGGGTATCTAAAGATCTGAAATGGAGAAATTGGTTTGGAATGTTAATCAAACACAAAGTGAGAAAAGTTAAAAATACAAATAAAAGACTATTTTTTTATTGTTTTTTTTATTGTTGTAGAATGAATATAAGTTGAAATACAATAATGGAACATATGTTATTCATACATCTTCCTGAGGAGGTTATTAGAAAAAATAACATTGAATTCGTATTTATGTGGAAAAATTTCCCTAAAACAATTTTTTATGCGATTTTTACGCGCATGATCTTTTTAAGTGTCATTGCCCAAATAACTATATCAGACAAATGAAGCCCATTTATACTTGATTGATTGATTGTGTATTATATCTGGCGTCCCATTTATACTTGGTAAGAAATATTTTGTTTTCATTTTTTTTTATTTAGCTTCAGTGACTACTCCTTGGCTCATCTTAATGGAAACATAACTTGGAAGTAAAATACAAATCACAAGATTTATTGAAAGATATATTCATTTTATGGCGGTAATTCATGTTACCGTCTTTCTTATATGATATAATATTAGATGAAGAGCTTCCGTAACAGAGAGGAAAAATTAAACGTTTGCCGATTAAGAAAAATGTAAGACCTCATAATTAACACCAAGGCATCTTAGCAAATGAATGAATGGGGTTAGTAAACGTTG
>NC_061109.1:70366687-70369187 GCF_015104395.2 Macrobrachium nipponense
ACATAAATACACAAACATGTATACACATATGCTTTGTTTATATCGTAACCATGTTATTTTTCCTTTGATCAGAATCAGTATACCTCTATACAAAGGCTATTTCTTAGTACTCAGGTAAAGTACTAACAACCTGTAAATCCTTAACAAGAATTTTGAGTATATTTTAGCTAGTTGTCACTGACCAAGTAATTTCCAGTAAAAAGAGAAACGTTGTCCTCTTCTGGACACTTATGTTAGCTGCATTTTGTTCGTCGATTGAAATCGATTGCTTTTAAAGCTATTGGGGAATTGCTCTAGGCCTTGTGAGCCCTCTTGAAGGGTAGAAAATAATATTTGGAAGAGATCCATAAGCTCTCTTATAAGACAATCGTAATACACACACACACACACACACACAGAGGTGGGGGGGGGGGGGGGGGGTCTTAAGAATGAAGGAGAGAGCGAAAAATCATAACTAAACGAAATAGGTAAAAAAATATATTTTGCTGTCAGTCTCAAGTTTATTTTCCTAGAGGGCTGTTTTAAATCCCACTGCAGATTACGTTATACATGTTCACGACACACATACACGCACACACACAAAGAAAGTCAAGAAAAACTATACTGATTAATTCATTATTTTGTCATAAAGAGGACGTTGGCCAATATCTTTTCAAGCATATGGCAGCCGAAAGAGCTCACACATGAAGTCAGGCCAGCTATTTGACACGGTAGTAAATGGACTTATCTCTAGGATAAATTATGGTGCTTCCAGTGGTTCTAAAACAAGAGACTATACATTATGTGGGAAGCAATTATTGATTTTTGCGTGTGTATAAATAAATATTAGTTTATACACATTCAAATTCCAATTATTATTACTATTTTATTTCAGGAGGCCTTCCTGTAGCTTAACCAAATCAGTTTGAATTCATAATGGGTCTGAGATGAGGATAGCATATTACACTGGAAATAAGTTTTTGATAAAAGTATTTCATAATAATACAAGTTAGGATTTATTCCATATTTTTATATTACGTTAAACACAGCAATGAAATGCTGATTATTCGACTGTTGAAATAACGTAAGATCGTATCCACAATATGAGTTTTTATGAATAAAAACATTTTATAATACCAACCAGGATTAATTTCTTATGTTTATAATACTGCAGGAATATAGTAATGAACCCATGATTTGAGTTTATTTGAAGGCTAGCAGTACATATTACCCAGTGAATTTAGTTATAGCAAATAATAGCAAAGACACTGTTGTGTAAATAAACACTACTGGGAATAATAATGAATAATGGCTACAAACTGCCTGCAGATTTGGAAGGATGAAAAATAGTGAAGCTGAGTAAGTCTACGGGAAATGCTACCAACGTTTAACTCAATTCTATATCTGATTATTCCTGTAGTCTGTACGTATGACATGGGAACTAAAACAGAAATAAAATTTCTTATTTATTTTAATTTTAATATAATTAAATCCTGTTATGATTATTTCATAAATATTTGTGAAAAAACTCATAAACCTACTGTCAGTTATACAACGACTTCAAAACGGTTTTTACTCGTATAATAAAAAGTGAAATATCTACAGACTTACGCTTCTTAACTTTTGATCCTTATTATAATTATAGCAAAAGGGATTCAGCTCCAAAATATTTAATTTTGTGCAAAATGCCATAGAATTTTCATTTTTACTCACATAGGCCATTTTCAAAGCTCTCTGCTGTCCCAAAATTCCTAGTAATATTCTCCTTTGGGGAATCTGTCAAAAATCAAAGATATGAAATGAAATGTAACAATTTTACCTTTTCATCGAAAAGGATTTCAGTCACTGTGGTGCTACGGGTAAAAATTTAGGTGAATTAAAAATCGTATTCGATGTTACGATGCAGGAGAGATCTTCATGTCCTGTAGAGTTTTTCCATATTTGAATTCAAAATACAATACATTTTAGTTTTATTATCACGAACTTACTGTCGATATTTTTCTTGTCATTATCCGTTTATAATTATTTTTCATCTTCGTTATTCAGGGAATGAAAAAAATGAAAGAATCTCTTCCAAGGGTGTTCTATGTGGTCAGGTTTTTAGGGGGCGATGAGAGGCTTGCTTGAAAAATGAGTCTCAGAGAATAAATTACAGAACTAATTTCTCAGTATTTGTGTTTGGGGAAGCAACGGAGGCTTTACAGAATTTAATTTAAAATCAATAAAAATTTGATTCATAGTTACGGTCTGTAATTTATAATTGGTCGTGGTTGAAAGAAGGTTGGCTATTTTCCGGTACAAAATAGGAATAGAACAAAATTATACAGCAAGAAATAAAGAATTCCAAGATTCAAAAGTAAATCATAACGGTATTCACGCTGATTTTCTTCCAGCTAATTAAGAAACTAAATGGCCTAAATAAATGAGACCTCTTACTCTAAACATTACAAAATCCGCGACCATTTTACTGCAATGGTGAAAGCACCTGCTGTATTTAAATAGGAAAGGGATTGGATAAAAT
>NC_061109.1:70371687-70378231 GCF_015104395.2 Macrobrachium nipponense
TTTACAAAATATTCAGAACATTTCTTTTTAGTCTGAAAACAAAGGACAATTCTTCTCTCCAGGTGGCGCCAGCGTTACTAATTAAAAAGAGATTTTTCTGAAGAAAAGCCCCAGTTTCAAAGAGATCGGATTAGTAGTTTTATGTTGCTATTCAATTTGTATTAAGAAATATTCGCTTCAGTATCGATAGAAATGGATATTTATTTATGCTTCGAATTATTTTTTTTTATATTTGGCTCCACATTTTTCTCATATATATATATATATATATATATATATATATATATATATATATATATATATATATATATACATACATACGAGTGAAATTGATAATAAAACTAGATTTTGTCTACTTGACTATATTCAGGTAAAAATAAAATTTGGACATAAATGCTAAAAAGAAGTAGATCTGACTATTATCCCATAAAACTCTGGTTTATTAAAGTATTTTACGACAGTCTAAACAACCAAGGAAAAAAAACACGACACGTTCCACTAACAGATTCCGAAATCCAGTGATGACCCAAAAGTATGCAGCACTTGATCACGACAGGATATACCTCCATGTTGTAAAACCAGAAATTGCTTTCGTAAAATGGCAGTTTTATGGCCGAGTGTATTCTTTTCTCCTCTCAGTAGTATTTTATTCTGTTGCTCGAATTCTTTTGGAACTGAGTCCTGCTTCTATGTTTAAGGAACCAAATGTTCTTATTTTATTCAAGAGATGGAAGTGAGGGTTGAGATAACAGATATTAAAGTGGCAAATAACGGAGAAGTGGGTCGCCTGCAATAATAATAATAAAAATAATAATGATAAAAGTAATTAACCATCTGATGTTCATGGACGACATCAAGCTATATGGTAAGGGCATCAAGGAAATAGATACCCTAATCGAGACTGTAAGGATTGTATCTGGAGACATCAGGATGGAGTTTGGAATAGAAAAATGCGCCTTAGTCAACATACAAACGGGCAAAGTAACAAGAACTGAAGGGATAAAGCTACCAGATGGGAGCAACATCAAACACATAGATGAGACTGGATACAAATACCTGGGAATAATGGAAGGAGGGGATATAAAACAGCAAGAGATGAAGGACACGATCAGGAAAGAATATATGCAGAGACTCAAGGTGATACTCAAGTCAGAACTCAACACCGGAAATATGATAAAAGCCATAAACACATGGGCAATGCCTGGAAACAAAGCACTAAACCCAAGAGCAAAAACGAAAGGAAGGAGGGAGAGGACTACTAAGCATAGAGGACTGCGTCAACATCGAGAGCAGAGCACTGGGGCAATATCTGAAAACCAGTGAAGACGAGTGGCTAAAGAGTGCATGGGAAGAAGGACTAATAAGACAGGAGAATGACAAACAGAACAGAGGACTGGCACAACAAACCAATGCAAGAACAATATATGAGACAGACTAAAGAACTAGCCAGCTATGACACTGGCAATGGCTACAGAGGTGAGAGCTAAAGAAGGAAACTGAAGGAATGATAACAGCGGCACAAGATCAGGCCCTAAGACCCAGATATGTTCAAAGAACGATTGACGGAAATAACATCTCTCCCATATGTAGGAAGTGCAATACGAAAAATGAAACCATAAACCACATAGCAAGCGAATGTCCGGCACTTGCACAAAACCAGTACAAAAAGAGGCATGATTCAGTGGCAAAAGCCCTCCACTGGAGCCTGTGCAAGGAACATCAGCTACCTTGCAGTAATAAGTGATACGAACACCAACCTGAAGGAGTGATAGAAAACGATCAGGCAAAGATCCTCTGGGACTATGGTATCAGAACAGATAGGGTGATACGTGCAAATAGACCAGACGTGACGTTGATTGACAAAATCAAGAACGAAAAAGTATCACTCATTGATGTCGCAATACATGGGACACCAGAGATGAGAGAAAGAGAGAGAAAAAAATGGATAAGTATCGAGATCTGAAAATAGAAATAAGAGGGATATGGGATATGCCAGTGGAAATCATACCCATAATCATAGGAGCACTAGGCACAATCCCTAGATCCCTGAAAAGGAATCTAGAAAAACTAGAGGCTGAAGTAGCTCCAGGACTCATGCAGAAGAGGGTGATCCTAGAAACGGCGCACATAGTAAGAAAAGTGATGGACTCCTAAGGAGGCAGGATGCAACCCGGAACCCCACACTATAAATACCACCTAGTCGAACTGGAGGACTGTGATAGAGCAAAAAAAAAAAATACAATAAAATAATAATAATAATAATAAAATAATAATAATAATAATATAATAATATAATAATAATAATAATAATAAGAATAATGTGAAGTTACTAACAGGTATCATCAGTGAAAGGCTATACAACTACCTAGAGGAAACAAACACCATCCCCCACCAACAGAAAGGCTGCAGAAGGAAGTGTAGGGGCACAAAAGACCAGCTCCTGATAGACAAAATGGTAATGAAGAACAGTAGGAGAAGGAAACCAACCTAAGCATGGCATGGATAGACTATAAGAAAGCCTTCGACATGATACCACACACATTGCTAATAGAATGCCTGAGAATATATGGGGCAGAGGAAAATACCATCAGCTTCCTCAAAAATACAATGTGCAACTGGAATACAATACTTACAAGCTCTGGAATAAGACTAGCAGAGGTTAATATCAGGAGAGGGATCTTCCAGGGCGACTCACTGTCCCCACTACTCTTCGTAGTAAGCCATGATTTCCCATGACAAAAGTACTACAGAAGATGGATGCCGGCTACCAACTCAAGAAAAGAGGGCAACAGAATCAACCATCTGATGTTTCATTGGACGACATCAAGCTGTATGGTAAGAGCATTAAGGAAATAGATACCCTAATCCAGACTGTAAGGATTGTATCTGGGACATCAGGATGGAGTTTGGAATAGAAATATGCGCCTTAGTCAACATACAAAAAGGCAAAGTAACGAGAACTGAAGGGATAAAGCTACCAAGAATGGGAGCAACATCAAACACATAGATGAGACAGGATACAAATACCTGGGTAATAGTGGAAGGAGATATAAAACATAAAGAGATGAAAGGACACGATCAGAAGAATATATGCAGAGACTCAAGGCGATACTCAAGCAAAACTCAACGCCGGAAATATGATAAAGCCATAAACACATGGGCAGTGCCAGTAATCAGATACAGCGCAGGAATAGTGGGATGGACGAAGGCAGAACTCCGCAGCATAGATCAGAAAACCAAGGAAACATATGACAATACACAAAGCACTACAACCCAAGAGCAAATACGGACAGACTATACATAACACGAAAGGAAGGAGGGAGAGTACTACTAAGTATAGAGGACTGCGTCAACATCGAAAACAGAGCACTGGGGCAATATCTGAAAACCAGTGAAGACGAGTGGCTAAAGAGTGCATGGGAAGAAGGACTAATAAAAGCAGACGAAGACCCAAAAATATACAAAGACAGGAGAAAGACAGAAAGAACAGAGGACTGGCACAACAAACCAATGCACGGACAATACATGAGACAGACTAAAGAACTAGCCAGCGATGACAATTGGCAATGGCTACAGAGGGAGAGCTAAAGAAGGAAACTGAAGGAATGATAACAGCGGCACAAGATCAGGCCCTAAGAACCAGATATGTTCAAAGTACGATAGACGGAAATAACATCTCTCCCATATGTAGGAAGTGCAATACGAAAGTGAAAACCATAAACCACATAGCAAGTGAATGCCCGGCACTTGCACAGAACCAGTACAAAAAGAGGCATGATTCAGTAGCAAAAGCCCTCCACTGGAGCCTGTGCAGAAACATCAGCTACCTTGCAGTAATGAGTGGTACGAGCACCAACCTGAAGGAGTGATAGAAAACGATCAGGCAAAGATCCTCTGGGACTATGGTATCAGAACGGATAGGGTGATACGTGCAACGACAGACCAGACGTGACGTTGATTGACAAGGTCAAGAAGAAAGTATCACTTATTGATGTCGCAATACCATGGGACACCAGAGTTGAAGAGAAAGAGAGGGAAAAATTGGATAAGTATCAAGATCTGAAAATAGAAATAAGAAGGATATGGGATATGCCAGTGGAAATCGTACCCATAATCATAGGAGCACTAGGCACGATCCCTAGATCCCTGAAAAGGAATCTAGAAACTAGAGGCTGAAGTAGCTCCAGGACTCATGCAGAAGAGTGTGATCCTAGAAACGGCACACATAGTAAGAAGAGTGATGGACTCCTAAGGAGGCAGGATGCAACCCGAACCCCACACTATAATACCACCCAGTCGAATTGGAGGACTGTGATAGAGCAAAAAAAAAAAAAAAAAAAAAAAAAATAGTAATAATTTAATTTTGAACGGAAAATACACGATTTGATAAATGTGGCACAGACATACATACATATATATATATATATATATATATAATATATATATATATATATATATATATATATATATATATATATATAGATGTGTGTGTGTGTGTCGTTTGTTCCCATCTCTCTGTCTGTCTGTCTGTCTGTCTGTCTCTCTCTCTCACTCTCTCTCTCTCTCTCTCTCTCTCTCTCTCTCTCTCTGAAGTTCATGTAAATATCTTGTAGGAAAATTCGAGATATAGAAAAGTTTCACATCATCAATAACCTTATAAGTAAGAGAATAGTCTTCTAAAGAGTATTAGGTTTCTACACACAAGTCAGATATTTAATATTCTCACCACATAACGACACAACGCCTGCAGTTAGAAGCAACTCTGGAAAAGTAAAAAGAAATAATTTTTGCTCTCTTACAAAACCTTTTAGAAAATCTCCACTTCATTAATATCAGTTTGAGCTCTCTTGATATTTGCATAGTTAATGAACGTCGGATTACTAGAGGCTCCTTGGCAGAGCCTTTGGGGTTTTCAGACATAATGACTGACGCCAGTCTGTAAGACCTTTTCTTAATTCTCATAAGATATTTATAATGGGGCAGCTCAAGGCTTTAACTGGTAAAATGCCGTTTTAAAAAAGAAAAAGGAAACTGTCTGACATAAGCGAACATAATATATGCCGAATATTTCATAGAAGATAAATCTTCTAAATACTAAAAAATAAGATTAAAAGTCGATGGAAAAGTCAGGTTTTAAAATTTCGGCTTCATCTCGAATTGCGCGAAGATTATAACACTAATAAAAAATCGTCTTTGAAGCTCAAAGTGCACCTGCTTAGGTTCTATTGAAATATGCATACTACGTTTAAAATAAATATTTCATTATAATTGCATAAGTCTCGAAGATTATGCACAAAGAAGAACAAAAAATATGAATGCGTTCTTAAATCGAAGAAGAACATATCCATAGGTAACTGTAGTAAAGGCTTCAGTACTTCTAGAAGCAGAGCTGCAAGGTAAAACCTTCAGTTTAGATCCTTTACTCGCTTTATCTTGTGAGATGTGTTGATAACAGCGTCAGATCTTGATGGTAACTGGAATCATGGTAGCTTAGTAATGATTTACTTGAATATACTCTTGATTATTTTACCCTAACCTCTCGTCGTTGTCGAATATGATTTTTGTAGTCAATTGCATAGTTAATTATATTGATCAACATTTTCAAAAGATTGCTTTGCAACGAATATAGGAGAGTCTTGATAATGTGTATTCATTCTAATGCTGACAAAGGAATCTGAGAGCCTGTTTCATAGAGCAATGTGCTCACAAAGGAGTGCTTACTTTATCGGAGTTAAGCGTCAGAATGGCAGAGGCCTCATCAGTGATAGAATTTCAGTTTCACGGATAATCTTTGTCGGCTGGTACAAGTCTTGTTAATGTAAATGTTACTCCGCTGTCTTAATGGTACGTTGAACCGCCTTTTTTTTTTCCTTTTTTTTTTTGCAGTTAGAACTTACAAGAAAACCCGTAAGTTATTCGAAAGAGACCAAATTTGCGTCCTAAACTGCGAGGGCCCAACGCCCTCGGATTCACTGAAGATTCCAACCAGTTTCATTTTCATTTCTTCAAAGGTACCGATTTTCCACAATGGTTCGTGAACAATGTCTTGGTGAGGTTTTTGTAATTAAGTAACTCCAGTAGATGTTCAATAGTTCATTGCCGTCTTCATCAAACCCCGGCACTCAATAGGAGACCTAATTAAGAACTTTTTCTTCGGGAATAATCGTTAACTGGAAAACCATTTATTCAAGTTCTTTTAAACAGGTCGGTATGAGTAGATAAACAGGGACTTTAGAAGACGTTCTTACTCCCTTCAGAAAATAATAATAATAATAATAATAATAATAATAATAATAATAATAATAATAATAATATTAAGCTACCAGATGGGGACAACATCAATACCTGGGAATAGAATAATGGAAGAAGGGGATATAAAAAAAACACCAAGAGATGAAGAAGGACACGACCAGGAAAAGAATATATATGCGAGACTCAAGGCGATACTCAGTAATCAGATACAGCGCAGGAATAGTGGAATGGACGAAGGCAGGCGAAACTTCGCAGCACATAAACCGAGAAAACGAGGAAACATATGACAATG
>NC_061109.1:70383731-70391231 GCF_015104395.2 Macrobrachium nipponense
TCACCATTGCAGTAAAATGGTCGCAGATTTTGTAATGTTTAGAGTAAGAGGTCTCATTTATTTAGGCCATTTAGTTTCTTAATTAGCTGGAAGAAAATGAGCATGAATACCGTCATGATTTACTTTTGAATCTTGGAATTCTTTATTTCTTGCTGTATAATTTTGTTCTATTCCTATTTTGTACTGGAAAATAGCCAACCTTCTTTCAACCACGACCAATTATAAATTACAGACCGTAACTATGAATCAAATTTTTATTGATTTTAAATTAAATTCTGTAAAGCCTCCGTTGCTTCTCCAAACACAAATACTGAGTAATTAGTTCTGTAATTTATTCTCTGAGACTCATTTTTCAAGCAAGACTCTCATCGCCCCCTAAAAACCTGACCACATAGAACACCCTAGGAAGAGATTCTTTTATTTTTTTCATTCCCTGAATAACGTAGATGAAAAATAATTATAAACGGATAATGACAAGAAAAATATCGACAGTAAGTTCGTGATAATAAAACAAAAATGTATTGTATTTTGAATTCAAATATGGAAAAACTCTACAGGACATGAAGATCTCTCCTGCATCGTAACATCGAATACGATTTTTAATTCACCTAAATTTTTACCCGTAGCACCACAGTGACTGAAATTCTTTTCGATGAAAAGGTAAAATTGTTACATTTCATTTCATATCTTTGATTTTTGACAGATTCCCCAAAGGAGAATATTACTAGGAATTTTGGGACAGCAGAGAGCTTTGAAAATGGCCTGTGTGAGTAAAAATGAAAATTCTATGGCATTTTGCACAAAATGAAATATTTGGGAGCCGAATCCCTTTTGCTATAATTATAATAAGGATGAAAAGTTAAGAAGCGTAAGTCTGTAGATATTTCGCTTTTTATTATAAGAGTAAAAACCGTTTTGAAGTCGTTGTATAACTGACAGTAGGTTTATGAGTTTTTTCACAAATATTTATGAAATAAGCATAACAGGATTTAATTATATTATAATTAAAATAAGAAATTTGATTTCTGTTTTAGTTCCCATGTCATACGTACAGACTACAGGAATAATCAGATATAGAATTGAGTTAAGCGTGGGTAGCGTTTCCCGTAGACTTACTCAGCTTCACTACGTTGTATGCTCCGCCTTACTACATGTCTCCTATATAACTGCAATTCTAGTGCACTTGCATAGATGCCTTTAAATATATTCCACTTCCCCTTACAGTGTACTAAATACAAAATTATTTCAGTCATTCATCCTTCCAAATCTGCGGGCAGTTTGTAGCCATTATTCATTATTATTCCCAATAGTGTTTATTTACACAACAGTCTCTTTGCTATTATTTGATATAACTAAATTCACTGGGTAATATGTACTGCTAGCTTTCAAATAAACTCAAATCATGGGTTCATTACTATATTCCTGCAGTATTATAAACATAAATTAATCCTGGTTGGTATTATAATATGTTTTTATTCATAAAAACTCATGTTGTGGATACGATCTTACGTTATTTCAACAGTCGAATAATCAACATTTCATTGCTGTGTTTACGTAACATAAAAATATGGAATAAATCCTAACTTGTATTATTATGAAATACTTTTATCAAAAACTTATTTCCAGTACAATGTGCTATCCTCATCTCAGACCCATTATGAATTCAAACTGATTTGGTTAAGCTACAGGAAGGCCTCCTGAAATAAAAGTAATAATAATTGGAATTTGAATGTGTATAAACTAATATTTATTTATACACACGCAAAAATCAATAATTGCTTCCCACATAATGTATAGTCTCTTGTTTTAGAACCACTGGAAGCACCATAATTTATCCTAGAGATAAGTCTTTTTACTACCGTGTCAAATAGCTGGCCTGACTTCATGTGAGGGCTCTTTCGGCTGCCATATGCTTGAAAAGATATTGGCCAACGTCCTCTTTATGACAAAATAATGAATTAATCAGTATAGTTTTTCTTGACTTTGTGTGTGTGTGTGTATGTGTGTGTCGTGAACATGTATAACTTAATCTGCAGTGGGATTTAAAACAGCCCTCTAGGAAAGTAAACTTGAGACTGACAGCAAAATATATTTTTTTACCTATTTCGTTTAGTTATGATTTTTCGCTCTCGCCTTCATTCTTAAACACCCCCCCCCCCCTCCCCCCCCCCCCCACCTCTGTGGGTGTGTGTGTGTGTGTGTGTATATGTATTAAGATTGTCTTATAAGAGAGCTTATGGATCTCTTCCAAATATTTTCTACCATTCAAGAGGCCTCAAGGCCTAGAGCAATTCCCCAATAGTTTTAAAAGCAATCGATTTCAATCGACGAACAAAATGCAGCTGACAAAAGTGTCCAGAAGAGGACAAAGTTTCTCTTTTTACTGGAAATTACTTGGTCAGTGACAACTAGCTAAAATATATTCAAAACTCTTGTTAAGGATTTACAGGTGTTGTACTTACCCGAGTACTAAGAAATAGCCTTTGTATAGAGGTATACTGATTCTGATCAAGGAAAAATAACATGGTTACGATTATAAACAAAGCATGTGTGTATACATGTTTGTGTATTTATGTATGCATGGGTATGAGCACATGGAAAAGTGTTTGACAGAAATGAATTTCCAATTCACTACGAGACCAAACCCTGGTCTTTCTAGCGAGTCTCCAGGGCATCAGCAATTCGGACGCAAAGATCATAAAAGGAGTTAGAACTTAAGTACTTCGTATCCGACGTTTTTCCCGGGCAGGCGACTAAGGTATAACATACCAGCGAATTCTACCAAACTCCCAGACCTATAAGAGCTCAAATTGTTAACATTTAATCCGATGTGGCCCTTTCACCTATGAGTGTCCCACTACATTTATGATATTTAGACGTCCGAAAAAAAAGGAGAGAATAAAGATATAAGAATATAGATAGAGATATATATATATTATGACGGGCCTTAGTGAATCTTACCTGGTGGCTATGTGTGGGGATGTTGCTGGTCTGTAATCACTCAATTATCTCAAATTTAAAATATCACCACCAACAAAAAATATTCTTGTCTGCTTCACTTATTTATTTTCACCTCTATTTTAACCCACCTCTACTTTAACCACTTTTCATTACCTCTCCAATCCAGCAGGATCTTAATTAAACACTAAAGACAATCGTTAATTTAATACTTAAATAAATAAACTTAAATTCCAATATAATTACTTTCACACGTAATATCACAAAAACACTAATGATAAGCAAAAGAAAAAAGATGTTTTCAACACTGCACTGAATAGTTCTCTGACAAAAATACAATTTACAAGTGTAACGAAAGCTAAGGAATGCAAATATCTGTATGACTAAGTTAAGGAAAAGAAACCAAGGATAATGTAGAATAGTTAACATATCTGATAATAGATGGCGTTGAACATTAAACACCCGATAATTTCATAGTTACACAAAATTATTTACAGTGTTTTTATTTTTTACAAATAATTGTGACGTTCCATCATAGATCCTCCCCCCAAAGAGCATCCTACTTAGGATGGCTGGGATATGAGAGAGCGGGAAGTCTGGATAATGCGTCTGCAATTTTGTTTTGATGTCCTGGGATCGCTCGGAGCTCAAGATTATATCTTGTTAGATAAGTTACCTTAGCTCTCCCAAAGGCACTCTTGGCCAAATTAACTGTTAACCTTGAAGATCTGAAAGCGATGGAAGAGTTCTTCGAGGGTCTGCAGGTGTTCGTCCCAGTCGTCACTAGCTACCACCACGTCATATCCATATATAGCGTAAGTTGGTCTTTTCATAATTTTCTTATTTAACCTGCTGAACAATCCTTTGGGATCAAAGGTGGCGGGGGCGCATTAGTTAAACCAGATGGCATGACCTTATAAGAGAATAACCCAAAGGGAGTTTATAAATGATGAGATTTCTTTAGCTGATTGAGTTAAAGGTACTTGGTAATAGTCTTTCATTAAGTCTATCCGTGTAAGAATTTTCTTATTACCAATGCTATCAAGGATATCATTGATTCTAGGTATGGGAGTGAATCTTTTACGGTTACCTTATTTAACTTCCGATAATCGGTACAGAGTCTTAGTTGATTATTAGGTTTAGATACTAGGAGACAGGGTGAAGCCCATGGTGAAGTGCTTGGTTCTGCAAGATCATTATCTAGTAAATACTGTACCTCTTGTTTCAACGAGTCCAACTTCTTGCCCACCATACGGTAGTACGTCTGGCGTATGGGAGTAACACCTGACTCGATGACGATGTCATGTTGAATGGTTTGACTTCCCTGCAAGTTGTCAGAACATACATCATGAAACCTGGAGAGCAATTGAGATAGTAATTTTCTCTGAGGAGATGGTATTTCCTGTAAAATAACTGGGCAAGGATTTTAAAATCTGACTGTTGGTGTTGTCTTTCCAGTTAATTAGTTGATCATCTTCAGGGAGATCTAGGAGCAATTCTGAGGAAGTTTCCTCTAGTGGTAGTATTTTCGCCTCAGAAGATATTAAGAGATGACTTACCATTTGAGTAGGTGCTTGATATGCCTTCAACAAATTCACATGCACTAGTTGCTTTGATCGTCTACGATCAGGAGTAGAGAGAACATAGTTTACCTTAGAAATTCTTTGAAGAACTTTGTAAGGTCCCATAAATTTTTCACGTAAAGGGGAACCGGGTATGGGATGATAGACAAGCACCTCATCTCCTGGCTGAAAAACACGAAGCTTTGCCTTTTTATCATATAAGCGGGACATCTTCTCCTGGGAATGCAAAAGATTAGTATTAGCAAATACATGAAGCGATACAATTTTATCTTTTAAGCCCTGTAGATATGACAATGTTTGTAATCTCCTCTTCCTTGTTGTGAATTAGATTTTCCTTTACCATACGAACGAGTGGTTCGGGGCTTTCTCCGAACATTAATTCGAAAGGGGGACACTCCAGTGGACTCTTGTGGTACACTTCGTATAATATACATCAGAAGATCAATGTCTTATCCCACTGTTCTGAAGTTTCCTGCATGTACTTCCGAAGTAGATTTTTAATAGTTTGGTGAACCCTTTCTAGGGCACCGTTACTTTGGGGATGATAAGCAGAAGCATATATGTTATGAATATTGAATTCTCTCATAGCTTGTTGAAAAGCTTACTAGTGAAGTTTGTGCCTCTATCACATTGCAATGTCTTTGGAAATCCATAGGTTGTGAAAATTTTGACAAGTTGACCAATTATAGTTTTAGCATTTATATTCTTTATTGGCACTGCTATGGGATATCTAGTTGTTGGGTGGGCAAAGAACTAGTAAGTAAATACTCATTACCTTGCTTAGTCCTAGGCATTGGGCCAACACAATCTATGATAATTCTCTCAAATGGAAACTTTGGTACGGATATGGGCTGAAGAGGAGCTGGTGGAAGTCTCTCAATGGGTTTGCCTGTAGTCTGGCAATGATGACAAGCTTTAATAAATTGTTGAATGTCCTTCTTCATCCCAGGCCAGAAGAAGTCTTCAGCCAAGGTAGAGTAAGTCTTGTTGACTCCAAAGTGGTTCACATGAGAGTGGGCTAATTCAAGAAGAGCTGGAACTAGAGAGATTGGTACAACAAGTTGATGACAGTCAAACCATGTTGTGGTTGCTGGTGCTTTGGAGGACCTAAAATGTCGAAAAAGCAAATCCTTATCAAGATAAAAGTAAGGAGTTTTGGGATTATCATCTGGGTCTGCAACTTTCTTCCAAAGAGCCTTAAGGACAGGGTCTTTATTCTGCAAGTCCTTGAAGTTTGATTTGGTCATATTTATAAGGTCTAATGTCTTATCTACTCTATTTCCCTTATCTATAACAATTGGTTTAATTGATTTCATTTGAATAACAGCATTATTTAATTTATTTGACTAATTTTCTATAAGAATATCAGGATCAGATACTACTGGATTAACAATGGCCCCTGCAAGATCATTACCAATTAAAAGCTGGATAGATGAACAAGATGCTAGATGAACAAGGAAAAGCATCTCGTGAAACTGCAATTAAAACATTACCTTGATAGTAAAGACACTGTAAATTCACCTCTGCCAAAGGCATGGATTTGGTGGTACTGAGGTCAGAAACGGTAACATACTCATGTCTCAGTTTGAAGTCCTGTGAGGGCAGAGCTACCACAGTTTGGGAGGATCCTGTATCCCGTAAGGAAGTCACTGGAATACCATTCACTGTGCCTTTACAAGTGAAAGGTTTGAAGACGTCCTCATCTAATTCTTGAGCAGCAACATGAAATGTTTTCTTATTATCCTTCCTATTAGGGTTCGGAGAATTCTTTCCAACATCAGACTTCTTGCATGAAGGATTAGGACAGTTCTCTATGGGATGCCCTTCCTGCTTACAATAGGAATAATATGCTGTGGATGATTGAGAAAAAGTAGACTTGTTAAATGGTTTAAAGGTTTTATGGATCAAGTAGTAATCATCAGCTAAACTGGCTGCTTTCAACAAGTTGGTTTCTCCCTTCTCGAGAATGAAGGTAGCAATGTTACTTGGTAATTTCCTAATAAACTCTTCCATTAAGATAAGATTTTGTAAGGATTCAAAATCTGAAACACCTGTCTTTTGCAACCACTTTGTAAATTGCCTAACTTTGTCATTACAAAATTCAACAAAAGTTTGTGAAGGCGTTTTGTAAGAGTGGCGGAACGGTTGCCGATAACCTTCAGCTGTGATGGCATAAGCATCTAAAACTGCCTTTTTAATCACATCATACTCCTTTACTTTAACCATCTGAGAAATTACATATGCTGCCTTACCTTTGAACTGATTTCTGACAACCATTACCCATTGCTCCTGTGGCCACTTCAAGGTTTTAGCAGTGTCTTCGAAAGTTGTAAAGAAGACCTCTGGGTCCTTTTCATCAAAATCAGGAAGTAGTTTTTTAGCTTTGAGTATGTCGAACTTACTGGGTATCTCTCCATCAGTTTTCAGCTTAATCTGTATATTTGCCGACTTCTGTTCCTTTTGTATCTCTAGTTCAGCCACTTTACACTTTTGTTCATACTCCAATGCCAATAGTTCCTGTTGCTTTTGAAGTTCTAGTGCAGCCGTTTCTTGTTGCTTTTGAAGTTTTAGTGCAGCAGTTTTCTGTTGTTCTGCAGCAGTTTTCTGTTGTTCTGCAGCCGTTTTCTGTTGTTCTTGTTCCAATTGTATTTGAAGACGCAACTTTTCCATTTTCAGATCTATTCCAGGGGTGGCATATGCTCCAGTAAGGGATTGCAAATCATCGACGTCCTCATAATCATCTTCGAAGATTCTCTTATCTATTAAGAATTGCAGGATTTTACCATTAATGACAGCTTCCACATGTTTTGGATCGACCTCAAGACCACATCTCTGGGCTACAGACAATAAATCCTGTTTCCTGGCATAACGTAAACTCAAAATTTCTCCTTTTATATCGTTCATAAATTTCTCCAAATTAAAAGACATTCTGAAGGATTACCCCAAGTAATGTTAATAG
>NC_061109.1:70396231-70406231 GCF_015104395.2 Macrobrachium nipponense
GTAATAATACTACGCCGTTTTCATTTATGAATATTGTTTTCGTTAAGTAGCGCCTCCTGAGGTTACTTTCCTGCAAAATCTGATCGTGGATCATTGAATAGTAACTCTTCCTTAACTCTCCTTTAATTGACGTGTCATCCCAAGTACCTACGCGAGACATACGCTTCCCGTCTTTCACAATCCATGCAACATTTCTCTTCGTCCCCTCCTTGACACGCTGCCGTATGTTCCATACCTCTCCTTGCTCGCGTTTGCAGCAACTTTAATGTCCGTTGCTTGTTGATGTTCAACCTGTCTGTCTTCCTGGACCTCCTACAGGCCACCAATTGCTGTTGTCAATATTGGAGTCTCCAATACAAACACTGCTTGTATTTGGCATGATTCTAAGCCCCTTTCTAAATAATATTGTTGGTATAGATTTTTCGATATGATGGCTCTTTGCATTGTTCTCAACAGCAGTTTCTGTCCTTGATTATAATTCGTGCTTGATTCATACAAGCTTAAAACTCCTTCCTATCTCGCAAGTAAGAAATAAATTAATACAGAAGATGCTCCCCTGTCTCTCAACTCAGTCCATCTTAAAATCCAGTGAACCAGATATCCAAGAAGCGTATTGAATTTCGTGAGTAAATATTTGAGACATCTCTCGAGAAACCGATTCAGATAATGGTCTACGAACACATATAACAACCCTTCAATAATTTCGACGAAAATAATACTTTCCTTAACTTCAGAACCCTGCGTTATTCAAGTCCGAATTACAATAGTTATTAACACAATTCACTTTAGCACTGTCTTCTGCAATAATGGCGTAATCTAATACCTGTGTATTGACCAGATGTATTTCGATATTCACGTAGCAAATAATCAGGAAGGGATGAACTGGGAGTCTAGTTTATGCAGGGAAGAGCGTCTGTCTTCCTTCTCTATTTCTCCGTCATTTTCCCTTCCTCTCTCGTTCTTTCTCTTTCATGCAAACAAGTCCTTTAAACATAATTGAGCATCTGTTGGGACGAGTTTCAAGTTTTAGTTGAACGACTTTGCATTTATTTAATATCCATGTCATTTTCTCTTTCAGGTCTCTCTCACTCCAAAGCCTTTTTTTAAATGTCTTAATTTTATTAGTATAATACTATTTCATTAAGTTTTGACAATTATTCAAAGTTATTAGGCATTTCCCACTTACTTTTATCATGCATAATATCGATCACAAGATACAGCTGAGAGTTCTGTCAAGCAGGAACTAAGGCAGGTTTTGCGAATTCGTTTGCATATATATATATATAGATATATATATATATATATATATATATATATATATATAATATATGTATATGTATATATGTATATATATATATATATATATATATATATATATATACTAATACAATATAATATATAAATTTATATCATAAAATAATCTCTCTCTCTCTCTCTCTCTCTCTCTCTCTCTCTCTCTCTCTCTCTCTCTCCCTCTCCATCTTCCTCTCCCTCTCGTTCCTTTCTCTTACTCTTTCTTTCTCTCCAACAATCACTGTCTCTTACCCTTTTTCTTCTCAGTAATACCAACTCTGTCTGTCTGTCTGTCTTTTTTCCTCTTTCTTCTCCCTAACACCCGGTCTACTCTCTCTCATTTTCTCTCCTTATCATATTCTCTCTTTGTCAACCCCCTTCTAAAACCACCCTCTTTGATGTCATTGATGTTTACCCTATAGTATTCTTTTCCAAATAATAAGACATTGTGTATACAGAAATTAGTAAAGTATCTAAGTCTACGGGCATAGCCAACCCCTGTTTCACGGAATCCCTTCTCACCCTTCGGAGGGGGGGGATGTAGAAATGATGGGACCCCGGGTTCCCGGGAGTTTCCGGGCTCCCGAACATAGGTCTCGACCCTCCCGGGTTGGAAACCCATCTCCGTTCCGAATCTCAGCCCCGTTAGACCGACGCCCGGGCGCCCATAGCAATCATACATGCATACATACATACTAACATACATACATACATACATGCATATGCATACACACATTGCCAAATATATATATATATATATATATATTTATATATATATTCTGCAAAAAAAAAAATAAGTATCATTGAAGACGCAACAGATGAAAAAAATTCCATCTGAAGGGTAAGGCAATAATGCAAAGATTCATCAAAATGAACGATTTATTTGCATTTTCTATTTTTATTCTTAATTTCCTATTTATTACACGATTACCTGGTGTGTAATTGAAATATATTATTTCATGAAAACTCTTTTGAAAACTATTCCTTAATGCAGTTTTTCACTTTCAGAAAAAAGATATAAGTCTACCTCGCGAAAACGGGAAGAACGGGTCTACATGAAGATGCGATGAAAGAAAATCCCATGTAAGGATGTGAGGTACAAGATGCCGCAGTGACCGGGTAGAAAAGTGGTAAGGTGGTGGGGGGAGGAGGAGGAGGAAGCAGTGGAAATGGTAGTGGTGGTAGGATAGGCAAAGAAGGATACTGCAGCATTTTAGAGTTAGGTTCGCATCGTGGGGATGACCGGAGCAACAGCTGAAAAGCCACCTTTTTATTCTTATTTAATAAATTTCAAATGTCTGTTTCGCATGTACACACACACACGCACACACATACACACGCACACACACACACACACACACACACATATATATCTATATATATATATATATATATATATATATATATATATATATATATATATATATATATATATATATAGATATATATATATTTATATATGCATGTGTGTGTGTTGGTCTCAAGATAATACTTAAAAGTAAAATATGGGCACGATTTAGGAAGAGAAAGATAGACAGACAGACAGAGAAAACCAGAGAGAAAGACTTCTGATTTTGGCCACCCAAAAACGATCCCAGGAATTATAATTTTCTGCACGAACTCTTGTTTTTGAGACATTTCATTTACAACGTTTACTAACCCCATTCATTCATTTGCTAAGATGCCTTGGTGTTAATTAAGAGGTATTAAATTTTTCTGAATCGGCAAACGTTTAATTTTTCCTCTCTATTACGGAAGGTCTTCAATTAATATTATGTCAAACGAGAAAGACGGTAACATGAATTACCGCGAGAAAATGAATATATCTTTCAATAAATCTTGTGATTTGTATTTTACTTCCAAGTTATGTTTCCATTAAGACAAGCCAAGGAGTAGTCACTGAAGCTAAATAAAAAAAATTAAAACAAAATAATTCTTATCAAGTATAAATGGGCTTCATTTGTCTGAAATAGTCAATGACACTTAAAAAGATCATGCGCGTAAAAATAGCATAAAAAATTGTTTTAGGGAAATATTTCCACATAAATACGAATTCAATGTTTTTTTTTTCTAATAAGATGTATGACTAACATATGTTCCATTTTTGTATTTCAACTGATATTCATTCTACAACAATAAAAAAAACTAAAAAAAATAATCTTTTATTTGTATTTTAACTTTTCTCACTTTGTGTTTGATTAACATTCCGAACCAATTCCTACATTTCAGATCTTTAGATACCGCAATTTTATTGAACGAACATTAAATTTAATTTTTCAAACTGTGGCAAAAGATTAAAATTTTTCGTATTTCAGAATTAGAAATCATTTATCTTTAGAAATTCAAGGTTGGTAACCTGACAGGCAATTTTCAAAATTTACTATCTTTCCTAAGCACAATAAAAGAGGTATGAAAAGAGAGATAATAAGAGCATTCCAAAGCAAAAAATGATAATGTAAAAGAGTAAATAATCTAGTATTAATTTCCTTTTGGTAACAAGATGAACACTATTCAAGCTTCCACATAGTCTTCATTTGAAAGAAGAAACAGAAGGTAATGGGAAATACAGATAGAAGAGATCACTTATTAAAAAAGAAAAGCAGTTTAATAAATAAATAAATAAATAAATAAATAAATAAATAAATAAATAAATAAATAAATAAATAAATAAATAAATAAATAATATAAGTAAATTATTTAAAAAAAGGAGATTTGTGTTCGGGTAGCAATGCATTGCATCTTCGCTTGAGCTTTTGAAGTTGCAAGCGCACGACATCCTCAAGGAGACTGTTTCAGAGTCTTGCAAAGCATGAAATGCGACAGAGTAAACAACCCAATATCAACATTCTTACCGCAGTACGGCTTATTCCTTGGTAAAGCATTTAAAAAAAGAAAAAAGAAAAACAAAAATGGGAAATCAAAGCTCTCCAGCAGAGGACGTCACGTAGGATGCATAAACTCATGACTGCAATTCGAGAGATTTCCCTTGGGAAATAAGGATCGTGTGTCTTCGAATGAACGTCTGGGAAGCAAATGAGCTTCAAGAAGGACTCCACGAAATACATGAAAGAAATCAAATCCTTCTGAGGCTGACACATCTCGGAATATCAATATAATGCTTATCATTTAAAGGGATCCATTTGGAAAATCGAATCTAGTGTAAGTGCTATTGTAAATTCTCTTTTATTGTTGCATCTGAGGTGTTTTAAGCGTTAAGTGATTTTAAATTTGTATAGAGATTTTGATGTGCAACATTTCAGTAAATATATATATATATATATATATATATATATATATATATATATATATATATATATATATATATATATGTATAATATATATATATATATATATATATATATATATATATATATATATATATATATATACATTATATATATATATATATATATATATATATATATATATATATATATATATATATATATATGACTGGTAAAAATGTTCTGTAACAACAGAATTCCATCTAATAAAAGGAGCCCATAAAAAACACCAAAATGTAGAGAGAAAAGTACTATATTTCAGAGACTGCTGTCTCTCTCTTCAGGTATATGAATCCATTCATATACCTGAAGAGAGAGACAGCAGTCTCTGAAATATAGTACTTTGCTCTCTACATTTTTGGGTGTTTTTTTTATGGGCTCCTTTTATTAGATATATATATATATATATATATATTATATATATATATATATATATATATATATATATATATATATGACTGAAATTTCTTTATACGAAATCATATATCACAAATATGACTATATTTTATCACTAACCTGATAATAAACATAACATGCTTATTCCTGGTCTATTTGTTTTACTTTATATGAATACAGTATTCCCCCAACCCAACCAGCAATGTACAGAGAGAGCGAATATTTCCACAGACGCTCCGTGTGCATTTGTCATCAAGAAACGCATCTATGTGTTACTGAAACGACGTGAAACAGTTGCCAAAACCAACCAAACAGCCATTCATTGCAAACCACCACAAGCAACGTTTATCTCGGTTATGGGAAAACGCGGAAGGTTGTAGGACCAACTTTCATCCTAATGGCTAGGCCAACGAAATAATAATTTGGCTTCAGAGAGAGAGAGAGAGAGAGAGAGAGAGAGAGATACCCACCATTGAAGCTAATACTTTACGGCCAATCCCATTGCCTGTTAGGCTAATTTTTCCCCTTTCTCGTAATGGATTGCCGACCATCAGAAACGCAGTGGCGTTGAAGATCTTTATTGGGGCTATAAATATCTCCAGGAGTGCTTGCGCTCCAGTTGTAATCTCTAACTATGAGTACTTCGTCTCTTTGAAGTGCTAATTAGCATGAAGGATTGCAACGATGCAATTGCTAGCTGTCACACTGTCTGTCATCTCCAATTACACTATTTGCTTCTGTTTTGATAAGACTGACGACAATCATATAAAAATAAAGACTAGATAACAAAGAGAATGATTATCACAGATAACGTCTTCTCACACACTAACGATACTTTATAATATTTATAAGAAATTTTCTTATTGCTTAGACTATAAAAGTATTTGAATAATTCACCTCTTCTTATACGCAGGTTTTTCCCCATTGTCATATGTTAGCAAAAAGTTAGTTTAATTCACAAATTAATATTTATATACTCAAATACCATATTCATTGATTCATTGTTTGGATAAGCTGACGAACGTATAAGGAATAAAGCTAAATCATTAATAAATTTAGTATTTCTTTATTTACTGAATTAGGAACTTAGAAAATATCAGTAACAAATTTGTTGCAAATAACGTAGTGAATATAAATATATATATATATATATATATATATATATATATATATATATATATATATATATATATATATATATTATATATATATATATATATATATGTATATATATATATATATATATATATATATATATATATATATATATATATATATATATATATATATATATATATATATATATATATATAAAGGATATAAAGAACAAACACAAATTATATAAGAATGCGAAGTACAAAAGAAAAATATATATTTCATTTAAATATATCAAGAAAACACATACATATGTATAAATACAAAAACAAAAATAAAGTAATAAAATGTATTACTTTTTAAGTGTAAAAAAAAATCATATTCATATTACGTGGCGTTTGTAGATAACGTTACCTAGGTGCTTGAGAGAGAGAGAGAGAGAGAGAGAGAGAGAGAGAGAGAGAGAGAGAGAAAGCAAATGAACTTGAAGTTCCTTCATGGTTTAATTATATTCAATAAATAATATTGGCATAATTAAAGAGAATTTTTTTTTACTTCAGCGAGAGAGACAGAGAGACAGGGAGAAAGAGAGACAGAGAGAGACGAAAGGGGTAAAGGTGAAAGAAATGGAGTCTTTCATTCATCACCTAAAAAATGATGCTTTAGTAAAACTGCAAGAAAAACCTTTTTCTGAATCGATCAGATTGTTAACTGACCTGCAAGAACGAAGAAAAAAGAAGTGAGAGAGTAAAATAAATTAAGAAAAATTTTTACAAACTACATTCTGTTATTTACGTCGTACAAGTATATCTCAACAATAAAGATATTCATCATAAAACAGGTATGTTTGTTGATTTATACTGCACACATCGTTCAAAAAAATACAATTTTTCTGTAGATTTTCAGGTATGTAAACCATGATATGACATGAAAGTTGACAACATGAATGCAAAAATAAAAAAATTTTCAATTTTCTCGTTTTTCCTTCGAAAAGTGCATCAAAGATTATCCTCAGAAAGGATTGAAAAGAATCTTGGAAGCAAATCCTCCAATTGCGTGCCGAAGCTCATTCTGCCTCGTTTGAGGACCTCAAGAGCGAAAAGTGATTTTGATATATCCTGAAGACTCTTTTTCATTGATGCGAAATGTAATGGCAGTATATCCGCGGTGATATACTGTGATTGCATTTTTGTTTTATTTTCCTTTCTCTTTCTTATTTCGTGGTTTTGCGATATTTTTCTCTTCCCGTCCGATATTTTTGAGTTAGTCAATGACTCAGTCTATTTTAACAGCGAAACTGAGTGGAGGTGAATCATGGATATAATAATAATAATAATAATAATAATAATAATAATAATAATAATAATAATAATAATAATAATAATAATAATAATTTACAAAACTGTAATTGTCAGAGCAACTGGCTGTACCAGTCTCTATAATAGCTTGCCAAATTATTCACTTAAACTGTTAATGAATATTTCTTGGGATAGGCTCGACACATCCTTATAGAGCTTAGCTGTCTATCTTTTTAAGCCAAATCTAACCATATAAAGCTCGTTTAACGTACATAGCAATGAAGAATAAATGTAAGGAAATATGTAAATATACAAACAGAAAAATGACTATACGCAGGGGGCAGTAAGACTATATAGATTAGTAGAGACAAGTCGTCAATAAACATACTGGAGAATGTACCAGATATTTTCATTGAGTTTCCCCGAGAACCGAAGAAGTGTGAACCTTTGGATACTCAAGAAACAAAATTAAAGTTTCCAAAAAATATGATGTTCACTAAAAAGAAGTAACAGAAGCTAATGGGAAATACAGAAAGAAAGAAGAGATAACTTTTTAAACAAGAAACAATAAAATGAAATTTTAAAAATGAACAATGGTAGTGATGATGGTGATATGGTGATGATGATAATGATGAAATCTGTATTCTAGCAAAATCTTCTCACTATTTCCGGATCGCGTTAATCATCCTGAATTCGGTTGCGCTGATTTGTGCGTCACCTGGATGATGACAGTTCCCAAGTTACGTGGATTTACCTTCGATGTTTTTAGCTTGAACTTGTAACTCGTTGCACAACAGAAATATCGCAAAAAGAAAGTGATTTCTTCCCTAACATTACCGTTATGAATTTTAGGAATATATTCTTAGCGCTGAAAATTATTCTGTTCCTAGATCACTTTTCTTTTCCGTTTCGTGAATTAGCTTTTTACTTTTTTTATTTTGCTTTCTCTCTCTCTCTCTCTCTCTCTCTCTCTCTCTCTCTCTCTCTCTCTCTCTCTCTCTCTAGTGTCTCAAAGGGAAGGGAGAGAGCGACGCAGTTCGCAGAAGACAATAATTTAATCAATCAATCATCATAAAACTTGGATGAGATTTTTCCTTCACGTTTTTCCTACATGAAATCAAAGGTGATATTTTAAAAGACGATTTTTGTTCTAGAGATCCTGTCCTTAAAGTAGTGGGAGGTCGACGAGTCCTGATATTTATCCAATTATCTTAGAGCATTTTTTAATTCGCTTACGCTAAAAGATTTTTTTCAAATTACCATTCGCGGTAAAGGCTTTTAATTTGGGCTGCAAGAATTTGAATATTTTAAGTTATTTATATAGGCTTTCATTACCTCTTACAAATTTCCAGTTTTATCATTATTGGAATGATTAGGAAGAACTTAAGAGTAGGAGTACTACTCCTGTCTCTTAATTAACGATAGTATGTTATAACCAGTAAAAGCCACGTTTATCAATACTATTGACACTACCAGCTCTGCTTCCGCTGCTATTGTACTGTCCTTTCAAAAATATTAATGCACACAAATACTAGAAAAAAACATTCCCTCTTTACAACCAAGCATTTAACGTAAGTTATCTAAGGAACTCGATATAATGAAAAATACGAATATGTAGGAAACTGCACAAAGGGCATTTGGTAATGAATTATCTCCTTCCCATAAATGTTTCCCTCTTTGGATGAATTGGTGAAAGATCGTTGGGGCGTGAAAGATCCCCCCCCCCCCCCCTCCACATTCATGCTGCCCGGGAGGAAAGTACAAATCTCAAGCCGAGATTATGGATACGTGAGCCTGTACAGAAACCTCCCACACCTGATTCATTTAGGACGTTTATCCTTTCTGATGAGGAATGAAGCTCTCTTAATTACTTATGTTGTCTATTCCGAACTCATGAATTTTCCTAATTTTTTTATCATTAGTCCCTTCCTGCTTAAGTTTTTATTCCATCTTTGGACTGATCAAGAATTGCCTTCCGTTTCCTTGCTCTTGAAGGCTCTACATAGACAAGTATGTAAATAATTCTAATCATTTATTCTTAAAAAAATACGTAGATTTAGTAATTGATCAGTTCAATACTTTATTCCTCTAATGATTTATTTGCTTTTTACTAACTTATCGACTTATGTATATTTATTCATGTGTTCATTGATTCATTAATGAGTTAATAAATTAGAAATAAAATGATGAAAATAAAACAGAATTATAAATATATAAATATATAAATAAACAAAAAAGCATTTCAATTTAAGTGCAGTGTGGAGGAAATATACGTCTCAACATCGGGTTTTGCCGAAGCATCATGAGCCAATTAGCTTACGTGGATAAATGAAGGCACCATCTCCTGGTTGCCATGGAAAACCCCTGGAAAGTTTTCTCCAGAGATCAGATGGTAATGATTGTATTGTTGTTGGTCGATGTTAATATTGCAGTGATTGATGTATGTCAGTATCTGAAAGTTTGGTTATCTTACTCTGTACTGAGGTGACAATATCTATGCAATTTCTAATGTACACACATAAACACACACCCCCAAACACATACACACACACACACACACACACACACACACACACACACACACACACACATATATATATATATATATATATATATATATATATATATATATAT
>NC_061109.1:70411231-70416028 GCF_015104395.2 Macrobrachium nipponense
TCAATGACCTGTGAGGGTCAGTTGGTTGCACCCTTCCCTTTCAAGTTACTGTGTCTCTTGCATTTATCTCACAAAAGGTAGTTCAAGAATTTGCGAAAGTTCTCTACATATTTCGAACATATCGTTTATGCACAAAACAATTAAATTTATTTTCATCTCTCAAGTTGCGCTGATAAATTTTTCCGGTTAGTAACCCATAACCAGGGAATGCCACAAGAGATAGAAATAACCATAATTCAGTAGGTGAGATAGATAACACGGGAACCTCCATTGTCAATAAACAGGCTCTCGGCCTTTATTAGAACGACAATGGATGAGTATATGTCGCCGTAATATTCATATGGGACAATATCTGCGGGGATTTTAGAGCTGTTTATGGCCACATCTTCCGGGTACTATGCAAGCCTAGCAAACATAAACATAAAACAAGGAGTTGTGAGGACCTTGTGAATGTCGTAAAGATATCATACAAAGATAAAAGGAACGTGATGGTGTGGTAGGTACTCACTCCCAGGGATAATTGCTATTTGCATGTGAAACAATGTGTTAAAGAGTATAAATTGTTTCTTTTTTTTTTTTTTTTTCTAATTGTGTGGAAGTCACAAAAAATCGTGCATATATATTATATATATAGATTATATATATACTTAATTATAATATTATATATTATAAGATATATAGTATAATATATAATATAGAATTAACTATTGATATAAAGATATAGAATATATATATAATCTATATAGATATATAATATATATATAATATATAGATATAATATATAATATCTATATATATATATATAGATATATATATAGTATATATA
Source organism: Macrobrachium nipponense (assembly GCF_015104395.2). NCBI lineage: Eukaryota > Metazoa > Arthropoda > Malacostraca > Decapoda > Palaemonidae > Macrobrachium > Macrobrachium nipponense. The sequence continues at coordinate 70,412,058 of NC_061109.1, forward strand.
TATATATATATATATATATAGATATATAATATATATATATAGAAATATAGATATATATATATATAGATATATAGTATATATATATAGATAGATATATACTATATATAGAGATATATATATACTATATATAGTATATATATAATATATATATATATATGATGTATATATATATAGTATATATATATATATATATAATATATATGATATACATATATATATATATATATATATATATATATATATATATATATATATATATATATATATATATATATATATATGCACGATTTTTTGTGACTTCCAAGCAATTAGAAAAAAGGAAACACAATTTATACTCTTTAACACACTGTTTCACATACAAATAGCAATTAACACCTTGTTTAGTAATAACTAGAAAAACAATTGATATTCTAAATTGAACAGAATCACATCTATTAATTAAGTACGTCTATCCTTTATAATATAATTTTCCAAGAAAGAAAGAACTAAAATGGAAAATAAATAAGGAAAAAGCAGACGAACTTGGCTCTGAATAATAATGCCTGAAAAAAACGGAGAATAATGTAGGGATTCTTTTTATTGCTGCTTTCTATCTACTTGATAAATGCGCCAATTTGTCTATTCTAGTTTCCCCAAGACAGAAGAAGAATTGCATGGCCGTGGGCTGAAGATCCATTTGAAAAAAGGACGTATTAGAAGGTGATATGGTTTGGCTATAAAGCTGTAATATGCATTAAGATTGTCTGGAACAGTTCTCTGGAATAGTGAGTGGATGTTTGTTTTAGATCTTAGTGTTAAAGCTCACTTTTGATCTTGAAATGAGCTCACTTTGAATCAGGAAAAAATCCTGCTATGGATATCTGAGTTAAAGGTGAACTGAACGAAAATCATTTCATTTTTTGAGTTAAACAAAAATCCTTTTTTATTTTCTGAAGAGTCTCAGGCGGGTGTACTTCCCCATTTCCACTTCCCTCATTGTCCTGATGGACATTGAAATCTTAAAGCACAGCAAACTTTTGTAAATTCAGAAAAGAAAAAAACTGAAGATTAATAAGACAACTCATTAAACCAGTTGCCTCCCGAGATCGTGACTTCCCCGAAGTAGTCTTGCGATAGATGGAATAAAATAATAAAGTGATATTTTGTGAATGAAACAGAAAATGGGTTATAGAATTAGAGCGCGCGAAAAGCTTAAAAAGCAAGCGAGAATTGAATAACAAAAAAAAAATAAATAAAATGAATGAAAAAAGGGAGTAAATGGGTGTTTGACAAGAAGCTATCTATCAAAGTTTATTAAACTAATCTTAATAAACTTAGACATTTTTTCTCTGGAAAAAAATCAGTCTATATTATCCTAAGTAAGAACTTCCCTATTGAAAAATAAATAAGTTTCGAAAGTGAAAATTTTATCAAAGTATACACCTTCACAGTCTTACAATATCTACCGATTTTAACATAATAGATATTTTAGTAATATGCTTGAAGCAGCAAACAAGAATAAAATATTTGGGAAAATTTGTCTTTTTAAACCCAATGTTGCAGCCGTCCTATAGGATTTTATTTTGAGTAAAAAATAACTGTAACCGTATTCTGATACGATTCTGAGACAGTCAATATGCTGCTGTAAATAAAGGACATTCAATACAACAGACTGTATCTCAGGAGACTAAAGGAACGAAAATTTTCCGAGACATTGTATTAGAAAATGTGTATTGACGTTGTCGAATCGTATCTCTTGAATTCCTTTGTAGACAGTAACTTGAGTTAAGAAGGTCCTTTGCATTTCAAAGAAGGACGAGAAAGTGATACAGTATTTGGGGTTTGGAAAACCTTTCAAGTTTCTTTAGAATTATCCAACTACCGTTTGATAAGCAAATGAAGTAATATGAGAAGCAGCGAGAGTATTATATCGATTTGGACTGTGTTCAGTATTTACAGGATTTTTGGGTATCGATGCACAAAGATATTTTGTTAAAAAATTAAACTTTCTGTCTGTGATAATGGCTCTCCTAGAATTGTTAGGTATAAAAACAAAACTACAAAATTACGTACGCTTTCCTGTATAAAAAAATAAAAAAAATTGAAATATCTAGTTACACACGCACATATACACGCCATGTTCGTTGTATAATTCGGGTTCTATGTAAACAGTAACATCGTAAATGATTCCATCCATTGATCTCTCTCTTAATACAAACAAGGTGAATAACTAACATCAATAACGATTGGATTCATTTCTAAGACCCAAACGTTTATTCTAAGTGACATCATTTAAGTCTCTGAGAATAAGTTTTCTATATGGTCAGGAGAAGCTACTGGTGTTCTGAATTTTGAAGGAAAAATAAAGCATCAACCACACTAGAGCAAATGTAACAGAAATGCGGTGGGGGGGGGGGGGGGGGGTGTCGTCGTCGGGTGGATGGGATGTGATCTCTATTTGTTAACTGGAACTCGGCACCGACAATCCCGTTTATCGGAAAACCTCGACCGGAAGAAGGGGGAGAATATTCCCATCCCGATATGCCACAGAGGAGGAAAGCAGTTGTGACTGATTCTTCTGTGCTTCCACGTTCCTGCGTTTCTTCTCTTTAGCTTCTCCCCCCAGCCCCCCCCCCCCCCCCACCCCCCCCCCAACTTATGCCTTTCAGAGAAATAGCAACTAAATGCTAATCAGGGGGCAAGTGTGTGTGTTGTGTGTGTGTGTGTGTGTGCGTGCGCACAAAATAGGTGTTGTTACCGGAATGTACGAATATTTGCTCGCATATACGTATCCATACGCCGCCTAATTTTTCTTAAGAATACTTTTGAATAAACAAGAAAGGAATACAGGAAACCACTTCGTCCTGATTATACATAGCCCCCAAAAATCCCATAAACCAAAAAGTGATATCTTTGCGGAAGTGTAATATCCTTCGAGGGAGCAGCTGTTCACTCTAACTTGACAATTATGATTATAAAGACACCCTGCTTATATTTTATGTAAGAAAAAGTAGACTGAGAGATATTCTTTGGAAGCTAGAATTTCAAGTCAGTGGCCCTGTAGGCTTGTTCTATAATAATAATAATAATAATAATAATAATAATAATAATAATAATAATAATAATAATGACACTGCTGAGGAAGAGCAGGTTACCGAAAGAAACCGACTCTTGCACTTATAACAATCATTTGTTCAAAAGTAGAGAAATGGAAAACTGTATTTCATAAATGTATTCTCTTCTGCATTAGAATCAGATATTTCTTGAATATGTTGACAGATGAGATGGAAATAAATAGAAATATATAAGGAAAAGGAGAGAGAGAGAGAGAGAGAGGAGAAGAGAGGAGGAGGAGAGAGATAGAGAGAGAGAGAGCGAGAGAGAGAGAGAGAGAGAGAGAGAGAGAGAGAGAGGAGAGAGAGAGAGAGAGAGAGGAAAAACTACTGTACTTATGCCAAGAGAGGTCTTTAATAAATAGGGCACAGTAAAGAAGGTAGGCTGTCGTAAGGTCGAACTTCAAGGAACTATACCAAGACTTTCACCTGCAAGTGCTTACCGTCCTTTCCTTCGTTCTCCAGACCATAGACAGCTCCCTAGGGAGTCTCTCTTTGCCAACGCCCGCCAGAGGCGTCTGCCTCAGGACACCCCCTTTAGGATCTCAGTTATGTAAACAGCGGCTAGGAGGTGTTGAAATCGAGTCAACAAAACAACTTCCTGTAAGCTATCGCCAAGTTTTGACTACAGTTCTAATTTTGACCTTTTTATTCATTAATTATCTTCTTCTTTTGCTTTATTCAATTTCACATTGTATTGTTTAAAACCAAAAGTTCCTCTTTTGTACGAGGCTAGCTTCTCTTAGCAACAACAACAATAATAATAATAATAATAATAATAATAATAATAATAATAATAATAATAATAATAATAATAATAATAATAATAATAATAATAATAATAATAATATGATGTTTGAGATTAGCAGCTAGCGGTTA
>NC_061109.1:70416528-70431528 GCF_015104395.2 Macrobrachium nipponense
AGCTAGCGGTTACAAAGACTGACACTAGAATACCACATGAATTGAATATAATAAAAAATTTGAAATGTTTAACCAAATACAAAATATCAGAATTATTAGCAACTAAAAAACTCACAAAGAAAATAAAATTACTAGAGACAGAGCGGCTTCAGATATTCTTGTGCTTGTGTCTTTTTATTTTATCATGTAACAGATACCAGGAAAATGACGATTTCCAAAAACATTGGTGCGCCTGAACCTGCAGACGGAATGGATGTAACCAATGGAAACATTTAAATGAAGGAATTCGTTCTCTTTCTCATCTGCTCCTAAAAATTGAGCGCGTTTATCATGACGTCATCCGACGACAAAGTTATAATATTCAAGTTTCTTTTTCACGTTCACGTATAATTTCTTCAATTTTCAATGCAACTTCTTTCATTTTCATTGTATGGTGAATCGATCCGAACTTTGAAAGAAGTCCCTCCTTGGACGGAAACGGATTTTCTATTGAAATTTGCAATAGAGGAGAGTTATTTTTTCTTCTTCTTCTGTTTAGGGTTTTGACTGCAGGATATTAATGAGAACTGCTGTTAGTCTCAGTCGGTTTTACCTACATCGCATCTTTTCGAATTTGTAAAACAAGTTACTTTTTCCTCAGCTTTTAAGCTTTCCAGAAATAAAAATCAATTCTCATCATAATACGTGCTTTATTCTGTTGACAACTATCGGTTTTATGGCGTGATTTATCTTCTCGTTTAAGATTTCCATATAATATCAAGCCTCATTACAACACGTGATTTATAATTCCTCCCCAATTCTGCTGTTAACAGTGGCATTCTATTCTTACTGACAATATTCTATTCCCGTGAACTCGAAACTGAGCAGCTTTTCCAAAAATCCGTCGTACTCATGGATCTGCCTTCATTAAGGCAAAGCAAACGTATAATGATTGCGTTTTAAAATGGGTTTCTACCGAATGCGTACTCTTGCCGGAGGTCATCAAATATTTACGTGACTAATATGAGCACAGTATCCGGAGGGATTTCTTGCTAATTCTCAATGTACGTGCGAGCAGCCAACGACATAGAGAGAGAGAGAGAGAGAGAGAGAGAGAGAGAGAGAGAGAGAGAGAGAGAGAGAGAGAGAGAGCTTTCCAGTCTCAGCGAACTTGTGGTATTAATTTAATATTTTCCTTTCTAGTATTATGAAAGACGAAAATTATACATAATTTGATAAGAAATAATTACAAGCCACCCGATTCTAGGATATTCATTATTTATAGTTAATGAAGTAATTTGTAAAAAAACTAAAAAATTCGTCGATAGAAGAACTAAATTTTTGTTTTTATAAAACCTTTCTCTAACTTCAGTTCAGTAACTCATTGTGACATTACATCGCAAAATGATGTATTTGTAATCGAAGAAAATCAGTTTACATTTATTCACAAGCGCACTGGAAGTCAGATAATCCAACTTGCTGAAATGAATTAGTATTCCTCAGTTCACAGTCTTCTCACGAAATTGAATATGATGAAATTAGCATTCGCAAGGTGAGTTACTTAATTACCTACATTGAAACGGAAAGTACTTGCAAATCTTTCTAAACGCGAACGCAGAAGTCATCGATCTTTCGTTATGGTGACCGCTTTTTCCCCACTGCTACAGAGCTTTGTCATTCTCTGTTCCCCTTCCCTCAAGGATAACCAGTTTGAGAATCAAGGATAGATACTTTGCCCTTTGGCTGCATTCCCAAATCACCAGGTATGTTGAAGGTTACATCTTCTCCGCTACATTTCTGTAACCCAGGTAAACAGCTTCTTTTTATATGACCCCTTTTATTTTTAATATTATTCAAGAGGAATGAGATTACGAGCCCCATACCCTCCTGCCCTACCCGGTATCCTAACCATAACAGTTGACGAACACCAGGTACAAAATTCGCTATTTTAAATCAGAAGAGTGCAATGCATTTTTTCAAGTAATTAGTTTTTAGAACCAAAATGAGATTTGGGGTTCTGGCTTTAACACAATATAAAAATGACATTTTTTTCACCTTTGAATATAACTTTTGTTCAACGATACTATTAAAAAAAACTGAAAAAACTTAAATTCTTTTGTACACAGTGACCCAATGCCCCTACCCCCTTCTCTTGGCATAGCTGCGATCGTGTTTGACTGGTTCCCTTTGAACTGTCAGCAATATATAAAATCCAATGAAAAAATTGAACTAGTAACTTTTTTTTTATTCAGCAGAACAACTGTGACTCATGGATTTCCATTTTCTGTGGTAAAACTGTAGAGTTTTGCCAGAAGCTCTTTGAATCTAAGAATGATTTGTTATTTCATTCTATAAAATGAAGACAAGTGAAACAACCTGGAATTCCATTGTCTGAATTACACAAATTTTTGTTTCTAGTATATGCCTTAGGATTTAAGGTTAAAACTGGTGCGTACATTAATGCCAACTACCAAAAATAACATTCAATTCTGTTTGTAATGTATGATTTAAAAAAATAATAATAACGAAACCTTTTTTTATCTGTCGCTTTACAGGTGTGTGTGTGTGTGTGTGCGTCTTTTCAATCCGAACGTAACATTTGCCAGCTCAAAACGTTATACATATAAAAAAAAATAGTGCTATGGCCCAACCCTATCGTGTACAAACACAATCCTATGTGGGCCGTATGTTGGCCTTATCCAGTCGTTGGATGACAGCACTTTTTTTTTAATTGCTCGTGGAACTTTGAGGTGTTTCTCTTTCAATCTCGCCGTATTGCACTGATGGGGAAGAGGGGTTAGGTTGTCTGGTCTTTATTGTTCTCTTTGACACATGCACACGTCGATTTTTCGTGGTGTATGAAATATATCTTTTTTAAAGCTTGTTAAACTTTCAATCATAGTTCTTTTTTTTTTTTTTTTTTTTTTTTGCGTGTGAATTTTATCCCCTTGTAAAATCTTAAATCCTTATGTTTTTGGCGTATGAATTTTACCTCTTTTAAAGTAGGTAAATATTAAATCCTAGTTAATTCTGGGGAGTATAAATTCTATCCCTTAAAAGTTTGTAAAATCTTACATCCTAGTTCATTCTGGGGTGTGTAGGTACGAATTTATCCTTTTGAAAACTTTCGAGAATTTTGAGAATAAACACAACCATGAAATATTTCGTGAGAATATGCTAGTTTCAAATAATGTCCTTTTTTTTCAATAAAGTCCTTGCAGTACAGGGCTGAATGAAATCAAGCATCCAATTTTTTTCTTTCTATTCATCTCTAAATATGGCTGTTTACAGTAGCTGTTTGTAAATGCCGAATTTCCATTTATCGCCTTAGATGGAAATTACTGTGGATATTAATTACTTCCTTCTATCTGGTCCTGAGAACAAATTAATTGGCCAGCGCACCTCTTTCACGAATGAGGTCTAAACATCTACCGCAACTTTAGAAATATCTACCATTTACGCAAGAGTCAAGCTAGTAGGAACCTCAGCATACAAAATTGCAACGGCACGAATATGCGAGCGAATATTAATTAGCAAATATTAAAGTGCAAATATAAAAAGATCAGCCAATAAACCTTAAAAGTTGTACCTGGAAATGAGACGTTACCTGGGTATTGGCGAGATATCACCGGGAAATTCCAACCAGGAACAGGTTCCTTGAATGGTGGGCCTTTGCGCATGTGCGAGAGGGACACACTCGTTTTCTTCCTGTATTGAAAAAGGGAATGCTGGTCAAGTTTACAGATAATTAATCTTTCAGGGAAATGACACTTGCTTTCATTGCTTTACTTCAGAGCTCAATGCAATGAGGTTAAATATATTCAAATGATCAATTGATCTTAACTGGGATATATTGATGTAAATATGTTGTTTATATCACGTGAGTCAATTAAAAAGCCGTTCTATTATCTTATATCTTACCAAGAACGTCACATTTCAAAAATCTCCCATTTCGTACGCACATTCTTAAGTCACTCAGCTATTCTATTAGCAACATAAGGCATTACTTTGCTGTTTATCTAAATAAGTGAGCCAGAGTTCATGAATGTTCTTCAGTTATTATTTGATTAAATATATAGTGAAAACGTAGCCCCTGTCTGCCAGGAAATAGCGAACATTTCATTTTTTTTTTTTTCGGCAGAGCAAATGTCAGTCAAACCGAGTCCTAGGGATTATTGAAGCTAGTCTACTTTGGTTTTAGTGCGAACCACTTTGATATCACTTAAATTTCTCTTATTTTTATTCGGTGGGGGGGGGAGGGGGGGGGGTGTTGTTAATATGACTGAAATAAATTCATGAGATATTGAGGTGAGGTTAACAAAATTTTAGTTCCATTGAAAATGATTTAAAATTTCTGTTTATCTGAACATGGGTCAGCATAAAGATATGTTCCACTCAAACACTTTATATACTTAAAGGAAAATACCTCTGAATTTTATATTTGGTCTGTTAAGAAGCAAATTGCCTGATTAATGTAGTCGTATTCTGGGACGAATCTAAATTCAGTTAGACCGAACAGGTAATAAAAGTTGCAAGCAATTTATTTCCACAGTAATTCCTGTGTTCCTTTCTCTCCGTTTTTTTTTTTTTCCAGTTTTACAGTATTTTATTATTTTTTTTACTCTGCAACTTTTTTTAGCGTTCGTTCTAGGAAGTTTAATATTCAATCTACAAGACTTTTCTATTTTCCGCTATTTTGTTTCAATTAGCCAAGAAGTTACTCTTTTTGCAATTTGTAATCTAGGTCTGTGATACTGCCAAGATTTCGATAATGCATGAACAAGGCTGACTTAAATTAAAAATGCAAAAACTTAAGATTTCCAGCGATTTCCCTATGGCCAGTTTATCAGACGATGAAAAGTACAAACTACTTATGGATATGTGTCTCTATTTTCTGAATCTGACGTAATAAGTAAAAGATAACAATTCTGAGCAAAAGGCGCAAAACTAAGAACGCACCAGAGAAGAAAGAAGAGGCGAAACAGAATTTGAACTGAAAACAGCAAAAGGATAAAAGGCAGAAAAGCTTTCCACTTAAGTGTTTACACGACAGAGCAGCAGGATTTTTCACGGAACGGAGAAATGAAAAATAACGAGAAAAGCGACTGAAACTAAAGCGAAAATAGCGTCCAAAACTTCTGGTGACCTAATTTCTCTCCTGTTTCTGTGCAACGGCAGCAATTTCTCACGTCATAACTTAATGAGTTTTGCGGATGGCATGCGATTACAGTGCCAATTTCCTTCGAAAAAAAAAAGATCGTGAGTCATTACAAGAAGATTTTCAGAGATTCTGGTTGTCAGCTTTTTATTTGAAAGATGAAAATAAAATTATTCATGATATTATGATGTAAAATTTTTCTGTCACAGACGAAAACAGGCAAGGCTTTCCATGAGAAATGGACTTCCTGTTTGCATTTGATTTGATCAAATGGTCAACTGACTAAGTTTACTGAAGATGCAATTTTTCTCTCTCACTTACACACATACACACATACACAAACACACACACACAGTGGCAGAACTATATGAGGAGTATGCAAAATCACGGCTTAGATAAAAGTAGATAAGAAGGGATAATAAAATATTAAGAGGTGGAATGTGGGGAGAGAGAGAGAGAGAGAGAGAGAGAGAGAGAGAGAGAGAGAGAGAGAGAGAGAGAGAGAGAAGGGGGGGATATAATGATTGTGAAAACGAACTGCAGGGAAAAGTTGTTTTACATGAAAGTAAATGCAGAGATAACAGGTCATGAGTAACTGGACAACAGAATCAAGTTTACTAATCAAAGATACTTTCCTACGTGAACACAGTCCTGCATCGATGGAGTGATTATTTTGAAGACTTCATATGTGGATAGAAACAGGCCCGTAATTACTGTTATTACTAGGTAGAGTGGTTGCATAATAATTGCCTGGCAGACCTCGGCTTATAGAGCGTGTCGTTGAGGGAGATATTTTGAAGCAATGGGCGAGAAACGTAATTTTTCCTGTTTTTTTTTTGTTTTTTTTTGTTTTTTTTTTTTTTTTTTTTTTTTTTATAAGGGTAAAGGTAATCGAGGGTAGTATGATTTACAGGACATAAGCAATTTCTGTATGGCAAGGAACGTGTAGCTTATGATTTTCGTTGTTTTCCTTTTATTTATTTATTTATTTATTTTTTATTTATTTATTTATTTTATTTATGTTTATTTATTACTTATTTATTTATTTATTTATTTTATATATGTATTTATTTATTTTATTATGGGTATATATAGCCATCGACAATGATAACAATGATAATGATTGACTATTATTCTTGTTATTGATACAACGAAACTAGTTTTACTGTGAATTAAGATACATTCACTCCATGAAATAATAACAATATCTAAATACAAATTCTCATCCAAAATCTCAAACAGTTAGTCCACAAACAATTTTTCCTTTTCTCTATAATATGAATTCTAACAAAAAAGTAATTAACCATTGCTGTGCAACAGCTGAATCCTTCTTCTGCAAGCAAGAGGAGATGAATGGAGACAGAGAGTCGTTTTCTCTTGTCAGTTCTGAGCAAACCTAAATGAATGACATTTCCCGCTTGGGGTTAAATCGTAAAGATTTAGGTCTCCTGTAAACCTTTATTTTCCTTAGGGCTTTCACCTCTGCGCTCGTAAAAAAAAAATGATAAAGCTCAGTGATTCTTTTCATGAAAAGCCGAAATATATTATGAGTTACAATGTTTCTGAGAGAAAAGGGAAAAAAGAAAAGACCGATACAGATGCAAAGTAAGGATGTTAAACCTACAACGAAGTGACAAAATTAATTGGTTTCATATTTAAACTTTACTTCTCTTTGTCAATAAATAACTTTCAACTGTGCGACTGAACAAACTAAAAATGAGTAACACATAAATGATAAACTTTTCTGTACATAGTCACCTTATAAAATTAACAAACGCTCAAACTTTGAAAAACTATCGTCTTTATATAGTTTTTTACCATTGTTACGTTTCCTGCTATACACAATATACCTTACATATTCGTTCTACTTATAGTGACGCAGGATTCAATGTGTTTAAATCATTAATAAATTTATCTCTTATTTCTGCTTTTCTTCTGCTGCTAATCCTACCTAACATTCTCAACTAGTAAATGGAGGTAAATATTTTTTCGAATAAATCACTACTAACAGCCTTGCTGTAAAAATATAAGTAGATATATCTCAAATTATATTATATATATTAATATATATATATATATATAATATATATATATGTATATATTATTAATAATATATATATATAAATTTATATATTAATATATACTATATATATATATATATATATATATATATGTGTGTGTGTGTGTGTGTGCGTGTTGTGTGAGTGTGTGTGCTTAGTAACAGGCACCACGTTTCAAATAAAATATGTCAATTCCTAAATTTGAATAGACATTTATAAATACTCCTTAACTCTCATATCCTACATGGCATCCTCTTGAACTACTGCTGCTAGCACCAGATCATAAGGCTTGTTGGAAGTTTAAGTAACGCTTTTCTGCACTCCTTATAGGAGAACTTTCATGAAACGGTTTCTGGTCGTCTAAGGTTTACGAGGATGTGGGACCTACAAGACTATCGGCTTTAATTCGAAATACGAATATCGGCGGCGCAAACACTACAACGACTGTTGATTTTGAGTTAAGCTTATGCAAAATGTTAATAGATTCTCTGCTTATTAATAAAAACAAGCATAAGGATTTATATGTCACCCACGTTCATTTTCGAAATAATCATAGACCCGCTAAACATTATTCCTCGTTTAAAATTCATGATGCCTAGAATATCAAAATGAATGGACCACTTTATACCGGAAGTTTGAGAAGAATTCATCCTGGTTACTTTTGAACATCGTAAAAACATTTTCCGTTTCATACAAGGTATTAGCTCCATAGATATTAAATCGTGAACCAAAATACTGTTAACATAGCATTCAATGGGAAAATCAAATATTCTTCCTTCTGCATAAAATTAAGTGGAAATTTATATTTTAACTGAAAGCCTACATAGTAAATATATGTCGTTCAGTACTTCCATGCATTGAGCAAATATGTTTATTAATTATTTTTTTTTGTAAAAAGTATATATTTTCTTTTCTTCCTTTTAAATGTTGTTTTAAAATATTCTTCCTTCGGTAAAAATTTACTGGATATGTACTTTTAACTGAGAGCGTACACAGTAAATCTATATCGTTCATTACAATTAATTTACTTAGCAAAGAAACATTTTTAAATGATGTTTCTTATTTCAAAAGCTTATTTAATTTTCTTCCATATACATATTTTTGAACACGCTTGTGTATTGTACTTATTACCGAGATATAAACTCCTTTTTTGCTTTATGAGAGACACAGACAGACAAAGATCTCTCATTAACGCTTAGATCCTCCACATATGTAAAACTCCTGGTTAAAATAAATAAATGGTAAGCCTACTCTGACGTTAATTCCTAAATCATTAGTTAACTAAACCCCAGGTCTGATATATGAGGTCATAAAAGGATAAAGTTAATTGTTAAAATCAACGTTGATAAAAAGCTACAATTACTTTGTAATCCCTCTTTGAACATTCGGGATTTAATTATTAATAACGGTTTAAAAAGGCTCTCGTTATTCGTTTTAATCAGCATATTTATTGTGAGTTTTGTAAGCGAAAGGCTAATCTAGGTATTAGAAAATAGCATGATGATATTATGTTTAGTATAAAAATAACAATAATAGCAGTTCCTTGAGATCCCCTTTGCATGACAGCTAGCTAAAAAAAAAAAAAAAAAAAAAAAAAAAAACAGGAACGTCGCACCCTCAATAATAATAATAATAATAATAATAATAATAATAATAATAATAATAATAATAATAATAATAATAATAATAATAATAATAATAATAATAATAAATAGCTTGTTTTTAAATGAGTGATTTGTTGACTTGTTATTTATGAGAATAACTTCCTCAAGAATATTAAATAAGACCTAAAATTATCTAAAGTTCGTCAGTGGGTAAATTTGAATTCACTTAAAAGAGAGTCACGTTTGTATAAGTTTAAAAGACATAAACGAAATAAAGATCTACGTATATTCAACCCAGGTCTTCTAAAAAGAGAATGCAATTAGGCTGAATCCAAAGCAAAGGGGGTGGGAAATAGCCATAAAAGATTAAGGGATAAGAAGGGGGAAGGTGAGAAAGACAGAACTATGGATGTGCAAGTACGAAAGATAAGGTTATATTTGGCGAGTTTACAAGTTATTTTCTGACATGTTAATGACAAAAGTTCTCCATTTTCTTTCTTGCAGTTTTAAAGGAAAATTTGTGAATTTCAAAAAACACCCAACTTTGTAAACAAGTTGTCTGCAAACAACTTTTTAAACAAGAGCAACCTAATTTGAGGGTGAACAAAGAAATGGTCCCTCGGGCTAGCGGGCAGGTGGGAGTTTTCAGCACTGGATTCAACACAGAGTGTTTATACCAAACTTAAGAATAACATATTCATTGCATTGCAAATAGGTTTATGAATATATTACTCTGTTTTGCTTGAGGTAATTTTATCCTTAAATACTGAAAATTATTAACGGATATTTCTGTGGCACACGATACTGAACATTCTCTCTCTCTCTCTCTCTCTCTCTCTCTCTCTCTCTCTCTCAAGAAAATATTCTTTTAGCAGCCTAGAATTATGGAAGTAACGTAGAATATTGGAAAACTGTTTAGAATTTAGGGAAATTAGAAAGTACCGTTGTTTTGGAAAACACGTACCTTTCACCCACATCACAAAAAGTCCCCAGAGGTCCGTGACATATCCCATATGTAATGTTAAGGAATAACAGGGAGCGCCGACCTGAAAGTCATTTTAGGAGTGTCCATACGCTTAACGCGGAGCAAAATTTAATCTGTTTTCCCCTTTGGTCCCCTTTTGAGAAGGATACTCGGGGTCATTAGAGGTCTTTCGCTAGAGAGTGTTCTTTTACCTGCCTTCACTTTCTGCCCCCGTGCACCTGCATCCTCGAAATTAGTCTCTAACTGACTTGACCCTTGTGAATCCCCCGCTAATTTATTCCATTAAGCTCTCAAAGCTCATTCCTTTCAGCTCTCAAATCTCAAGCAATTTACGCTTTGCATTCCTTTTCTGTCTGTGGTACTGGGCCTCTGTGACTTCTGTTCCAGATACCTGTCCAATTTGAAGCATCCCGATGGGACCCCAAACAGTGGGCCAGCCATGTGTGATCACAACGAGATGACAATGACTCTTTTGTCCCTCGTCTGTTATAATATAGAGGGGCATCGCTGCTGTGTAGCAGTAGCAGTAGTAGTTCAAGTTAAATAGAGAAGAATCGCTACCTGACGCACCTGTTGTATAGATGACGCTTCCCCTCCGTTAGTAGATGTTGCAGATGGTTTGTCCGCATTAGCACCTATTACCTGCCGGTACCTGAGAACTTGATGATAAGTCCGTACCTCGACGCCCTACGATGCTGCACCTATGAAAGATTGGGCGTGCATATCATCACTGATGATCCTCTGCGCCATGAACTTGTAACCAGAGGTGCATCTTCTTCTCTCACCACATTCTCCCTCGGTGGGACCAATTGCAACGCCGATTTCCATTGAAGTTTTCTGTAAACGGCAGACTGGCTCTGTTTCTACACTCGTCTAGTCCACAGACTAAGGTAAAGTGAACAGAGGTTGTATGTCGGCCTCATATTCTCATACTATGTTCCTAGCTGTTCTACTGTTCTCCAGTCCCTTGACGTCACAATCTCCCTTAGTGATTCCCGCTGTGACCTCCGGTAAACTTCAGCGCAAGTTGTTGGAACACCGGTTAACGTAACGTTACCCATTATTACTGATAGATTTCATGAGTGATATGTGTAGATTTCACTTTCTGAGTTACTGACCTTTTTTTTTTTTTTTTTTTTTTTTTTTTTTTTTTTTTGCCTGGTGCTTTCCATTTGACTTCACTCGTTATCCCCTCATGTGTTACAACGATCCCTGCATTGCAGATCCTTCATGAGTGTCCTGGTTGTGCCATCAGTAGATCAGCGGTGCTACCCTATTGTCATTACCGGTGCCATATCTGGTCAAGCTTTCTTGGAGCCCAGTGAGACAAGCGTACTACAATTTTCCCTTGTACCATTCCCTTGCAAGTATCCTGATCCCTTTCAATATCGTTTTATGATTTTAACCATTTTGGGTTAGAGTACATACCTGCAATATTGCGGCACATTGTTTTGTGTTTGTCACCTGTTACTGAGAGTGCCACGGAGATCTACTGTTAGCTCCTGTATATTTATTCTGATCCCATTTAGTGAATTATATGTATTTTAGTGAACATTCTACATTTACCTCATACCCATAGTAGTTGTTGGTAATTTAATTTAACTGAGGAACCCTCTTTTTTGTTCACTAGTGAGATACATACTATATATGTATAATATTTATATATATATATATATATATATATATATATATATAATATATGAATATATATATATATATAGATATATATCTATATATATCTATATATATTATATATATATAATTTTTTTTTTTTGTCACTAGTGAGATATATATATATATATATATATATATATATATATATATATATATATATATATATATATATACATATTAACATTAATATATATATATATATTAATATATATATATATATATATATATATATATATATATATATATATATATATATATATATTATCGATAGATATAGATATGTGTGTGTGTGTGTGTGAGTGTAACCTCTTCTTCGATGTCAAAGATGAAACGTTTCCCGTCGACTACAATCCCATTACAGAAGTCGTTGTCTGGACAAATGATTCTTTAATGACTCCTGGTGCTTATCTTGGCAAACTGCCGTTTTTTCCCTAACCTCCCCCAACCCAACCCAAAGTCTCTCTCTATCTTTCTGGGTCATATGAGAAACATGATTCACTCCGTTTTTTTATTGTGTTTTGAGTCCAAAATTCCTTCTACTGCAATAAACATAACATGACACAGAATTATTTTAGCTTTAGCTTTTAACTTTTAGCTTTTATTTATTGCATAGATTATCTTCAGTAATGAAATACGGTACCTAACGAAATTGATATGTTGAGCCAAAGAAGGTTATTTACCAAGTCAATGAACTTGTGAAAAAATCCGAAGAGTTTCATACAAATCCTCAGATACTGAGAGAGGTCACTGTAGGGTCACTAGAGGTCACTACTAACCTACTGATCATATAAGATTGCATTGCCGGCAGGAACGAGTAACCAAGCAAAGTTTCATGGGAGCAGGTCGAAAACTGAGTTACAATATTTGACCCAGACAGTGAAACAAACAAATATACACAAAAGCAAGCTAAACGGAAGCTTTTAAAAAATCCAACATTATCCTCCTAGATTCGCAGGAAGTCAATGGGCACACTTATTGCAACGCCAGATTAATGAATTGCGATAGACTGGCAATAACCTGAACCAAAACACGTTACAATATTGCCTCGACAATAATACCAGGGCCAATAATATCAGCTATTCTGTTCATGAACAGGACTGAGAGACGACCCGGAGGAATGAGAGAGAGAGAGAGAGAGAGAGAGAGAGAGAGAGAGAGAGAGAGAGAGAGAGAGAGATCATTGTGATAATTGGAAGGAAAAATTTTACTGGCGTGAAATACCGTTGGTGGAGCAGGTGATTCCAATTTCGGGGAGATACAAGAAGACGCTTTGCATCGATATAGGTGTTTATCGAAACAAGTACCTTGTGTCATCATTCAGTGAATGCCGATACAACTATTTTTCAATAAACTCAAATTCTATTTTCGTTTCTCTGTAAATGAAATAATGATAATGATGCTCAAGGTAAAATATCGAAAGCTTTCAAACAAATTATTATTAAATGATTTTAGCATTTTTGGCAAGGAGTTTATCGAAAAAAAAATATCTTGACTGATATTAAAAATGAGTAGTATCAACGTTCAGTGAATAACGATACAGATATTTTTCCAATATACTCTAACACTATTTCTGTTTCCCTGCAATTGAAGTAACAAATACTATGTGTGCAAAAGTTGAAATATCAAAACTTTTAAGACGTATAAACTAAAGATATTTTTAAACGAATTGAGATTAAATTATTCTGGTATTCCTGGAAAGAAAATGAAGATCTGTCACCACTCGTTAATCATTTCGTGTTCATTATATTTTCAATGAAAATTATCCGATTGTTAAGACCTTAGACTACTTGTTTTCGTATTACCCCTCGCCTACATTTGATTCGACAAGAACTTACTCTATTTTGATTACTATTATAATCATTCATTTTTATAATAAACATAAAAGATCGATTTCGCCGTTAATAAAACCTGATAATGATCAAGCCAGAAAAAAATCGAGAATTTGCCAAAGAAAACTTAATATTTAGAGACGTCACCTGAAATAAGGGTGATTCCAGATATCCCCATCAGTTGTTATGTTGTTAGTATTAAGATCAAAGTTCATATTGATAATTTTAACTGATATAAATTTTAGGGATTATAAGTAATGGCGACAACCATGTGCATTTCTTTTTCTTTTTGCTTTTACATTCCTCCGCAAAAATGCATGCGGGTAATGAACAACAAAAACAGATCATCAAAAAATAAATTTGAAAGGAAATTTCAGGTTTTATTACAATTACTTTTGAAAGGCTTATGCTAACAGTGTTGTTACATCCTACATGTATAAAATAAAGTGACATAGTAACTGCTAGAGGTAAATTACCTTCTTACTGAAATAAAAAAAAGGTGGATGGTTATGATATAACATTTTCATCCTTCCTACTGAGACAAAATTTGCCTTTTCAGTATTGTGTACATTTTCTAAATGTTAACAACTTCATATGTGGCGTGAATTAAATACCCTCGCAGCATCATAAGTTCCTGAGTTAAATAAAAGTTAATCAGCAAATTCGAACACAAAATAATATTGATTCTAGATTTGTTAAGATTGCAGTCCGTTCATGTAATAAACATAAAAACAATACAGGGTTACGAAAGTGTCAAATCTTCAATGATTTCTATTCAAATATTGGAAAAAACAAGAAAAATAAAGAATATAGAAAGAAGATATGTTGCAAAATGCATTTGAAAAAAAAAAATACGTATGAAAATTACCAATCAATATAGTTGCCAACAATATCATAAAAATAAAGGTAAAGTATAATTATTACTGATTGAACTAAAGCTGATTTACTGTTTCCTACATTTTAAAAATTATATTTTAGAAAAAACTTAATGAAAATACATTTCCATGTAAATATTAATACAAAACAGGGACTAAGTCTTCAAGGCTCACTAAATTATTTATACTTCATGAAAATGGGATTCTTTTTTACGAAGCACAAACTTGACACAGCATAATTCTACGCGAGTCAAACAGCCTTCAAGAATTCCAACGAATCGAAGGAAAAATTCAGAAATTGTGTTCTCCAGAAACCCTAAAACTTCTTCACACATATTACCATATCACAACGCTGACAGTAAAACAAATTTAGTGACAAAAACTGTGAAGTTATGCAAGGGCCTTCGCTCAGTTGGTTGCAAATTACTCCACTTTTTCCATTTTATTAGTCTAATTTCGTTGTAAATTGGTCTAATTATTTTAGGGTTAATTTTACAAGGAACGCGAAATTCTTCCTGGAACTTTTTACCCTTGGGATATTTCATGTCTCACTTGCGCTCTACTTGACTTTGCGGGACCATTATCAGTTTTTTCCTCTATTTTAAACTCTGAAGAGCTTAGGGCATTAATGTGTGATCATTTTTATTTAAATGGTATCAGTTTAACGAGCCATCCATCTCATAATATGAATATTTTATTTCATTTATTGCATTTTGTACTTGATTATTTCTAGGTTACAGAGCCAAGTCTTTGACATACACAACATTAAAGATGAATTAAAATTTCTGTGACAAGGACATGTCTTTATATATGCCAATTTCAGCTGTCATACCAAA
>NC_061109.1:70441528-70444028 GCF_015104395.2 Macrobrachium nipponense
ATGAATAAGAAATCAGTGCTTGTAAGGTAAAGCGATGAAAATTTTATGTAGGGTTACAAATGTCTATAAACATAACCAACATTTATGAAGGAGATTTCTGTCAAAACTACTGGGACTATCATATACAAATTCTCTCTCTCTCTCTCTCTCTCTCTCTCTCTCTCTCTCTCTCTCCCATGATGACTGACAGAATGAAATGCAAACGATGCCGACAATATTGCTGATTATAACTAAATCAACAATGATAATAATGTCCAGGCTTTACTAGCATGTATCGAATTACCAATTGAGAATTTCCTCATAAAAGAAGGAGTTCTGAATTTGGGTCTAAATCACAGCCATTGGTCGGTCGTCCCACAAAAGAACTGAGAAAAGCGGGTCTCTATTCAATCCGAGACGAAAAGAAAAAGGCATCGTCATTAAATCTTCTATTGACAATTGGGACTTAATGGAGAAGGATTGAAAATAGCTCTTTATCCATCAAATCTGTTCGGGGAAAAAAAAGAGGGGTTCTGATGACGAGCAACTGTGGGAAATATTCGGAAAGATTGAGAAGCTTGGTGGATAATCCGCTAGTTGTAAAAAAATAAAATTATAATTGGAAGAATTAGCTTTATTTCTTTCATTCTTTTCGTTTGTGTTAAGAGTGGCAATAAATTCGGTCTGTTTTACTTTAGATGTATATTTACTTGACATTCCATCCCATGAATTATTTATTAAGTTAATTCATATAAAAATTTTCAAGGTTCTCGGTAATCAAAATCTCCTTTCAAAAGTTTCCAACAAAAGGAGGATGTTTGTAAAATAATAATAATAATAATAATAATAATAATAATAATAATAATAATAATAATAATAATAATAATAATAATAAAATAAAACATAGATAAATAAATAAGCAAATAATTCTGCTTTCGATAAAGGATCAACTACCAGTGGAAATGAATTCATTACCTGGGTGTGGATGCATTTACTCCATGCAAGAATAAATGAGTGACCTTATTGAAAACTGCAGTTTGTTACAACCTACAGGAAGGAGAAGAAATCGCCTTCACAGAACCCTATTGCAAAGTTGAAATAGAAATTGAATAAATGAATTTCCATCAACACCATACTATCAGCAATCACATCACAGAGTCAGTCCCCAAAGCCAATTATTACTGAAGATTTCTCAATCAGCTTGCACCAAACCCAAGCAAAAACAAATCTTCCGAAACACTTGAACGAAATTCACATGAATTCGTAAAGAGAAAAAAAATGATCGAAATACACTGGACTTTGGACATTTTAGCAGCCTGAATTTGACAAAAGCAATAAAATAAGAATGTTCATTTGGTATCAATTTCCAGAGAAGGGGAAACTCAGACGAAACAAAAATGTAATGACTTCATCCATAAATGAAGGCCTTCCCTTGTGTTTGATTGTAACCTTAAAACAATATGATCGAAACATTTGATTTAAAGAAAAAAAAATAATACTCGGTTTTAAAAGAACTACAGCTTCATCCATGAAAGGGGAAAATAATTTTGCTGTAGACACTATTTCATAAATAAATTTAAGAGCAAAAAATGAGTGAAATCGAAAAGCTTCAAAAGGAAACAGTAGGTAGGGATTACATCAATTTGACTTCATTACTTGAGGATATCAAATTATCTCTACCGTTAATGCACGCATGCGATAACATCATGCAATGACGTCTAGTGGTTAGATTGTGATTGGTTCAGATGAAGTCAGTCTTATGCCAGCGAGGGAACTTGCTCATTGGCGGCTCTGAAGTGTGGGAAATTATATGAAAAATAAAGGCCTAGTGAGACTCTCTTGGCTTGTCAACCAACCAAGCTATGTAGACATAGATAGGTTATTCTTATTATTATTATTATTATTGCATGCAGATCGTTCAGTAAAAATTAAAAATCCAAGTAAACTAAAATCCAACTGATCTAATTCCCAGAATTTCAAGATAACGTTTTCCTCAAACTTCCCGAAGCTCCCAGACATTGAATAAAAGAGAGAAATTGAAATAATTGTCCCAAAAACCGATGATGAAATATATCTGCAACTCATTTCCCCTCTACTTTCCGTTTACTTTCTTTCAAACAATATTATTACAATCCAGTCGCCTTTCATGAAGAAAAAGCAAAGAATTTTGGATAAAAGAAAGTATGCAAAAAGTATTCCTTTGCGGAAATGATAGTATCTGATTTTTATAATTGCGTTTCGTTCACTTCCTTTCAACCAATATACTAACTATCGAATACATTCCACCAAAGGAAAAACTAAGAATTTTGGCATAAATTTATACACATATAGCCAGTATTACTTTATAAACATGAGAGAAAGACTACCAGCGGTATATACAAACGCTCAGTGATTCCACCCAATAATGTCCGCGCTCTAACTGTGGAAAGTGGAATACGAACATTGCTCAATCCGTACAGCTAAATTTAGCAACAGCTGCTAGTAATCGACTCAGGGTAGACTTATGCGAGTGCGATTGAAA
>NC_061109.1:70446528-70459028 GCF_015104395.2 Macrobrachium nipponense
TTAATTATTTATTTATTTTTTAGATAAAGGTAAGGTGGATGTTCCAATCTGAGTCCTTCTCAATCAATGTTTAATAACACGAGAGTTGTCAAGTGCTTTCCTCCCTTATCCCTAAAATGTGAGGTCATATAAGAGTTGGTCTTTATGAAACTGACAGCTGGAACCTGCAATATCTTTAAGAACAAACTGCTATTGGGAAATCTGGGGCAATATTTTCAGTTGCTGCGAAACGGCAACTTAAATTATAAAGTATTTGTGGGAGAATATGTCGCTTCTGGTTGTAACTGCATAAGGAAGCCTCTTTAAATTATTATTTTACTGCTTTTTTTTATTCTGGACTTTATATACCTACAAACACACACACATTGTATATATAGTATATAATATAAGTGAATGTTTGTTTGTATGTTTGCTTTCATATATCTACGTTATTGAAATCCTAACCGCTTGATCGATCCATATATATATTGTACATCTCTCTCTCTCTCTCTCTCTCTCTCTCTCTCTCTCTCTCTCTCTCTCTCCATGTTCTGAAGTGTCTGCGATCTACTACAAAATGAAATTTTCTCGGAAGGTTTGTTCAGAGGCATCACGTTTTCTTTATTCTAATCTAGTGCCTGGAGGCAAAAGGAGGTTTAAATTCGATTTATTCTCATGGAAGCCCCGGAATCTTTCGATGGCAAATCCCCGTCTTTCGAAAGACTAAAAGAAAAGAGAATTATTGGTCAAAAGCTACAACTCCTTCGTGCGGACTGCGAGTCATTTGTTCTCTTAATATGTTGAAATGCTTTCATCCTTGTTTTTTTAATCTCTATCTCTCTCTCTTTCTCTCTCTCTCTCTCTCTCTCTCTCTCTATCTCTCTCCACCACACACACACACACACACACTATATGTATATATATATATATATATATATATATATATATATATATATATATATATATATATATATATATATATATATATCACATATCCACAGGTGAAAAATAAGAGACAGGGTGTAGGTCCTGACCGGTTTCGGCTTTATTTTCAAGCCATTCTCTGCAGGAATATTGTTATATGAATATGAGGAAGAAAGTGTATCAGAAGCTTAAACGTAAACATGACAACAAAATGAAACTCCTAATCGAAAGAAGCCCCTGGACTACCAACGCCAATCATGAATGTGTCGTCAATTTATCAAACAAGCATCTGGATAGTAATGTAACCAGTGCTTTAGGCTATGGTTTTTACTCTATCAACTGGAAGTATAAATAGTGTAGAAATTACTAAAGGATTGTGCAACTTGGAAAAATATAGTGTTTAACTAGTGAAGAGGTCAACATAATTAAGGGAGTGATTTATGGAAGTATGAAAAAGTCAGACACCACAAACGTACCCAAAAGATTTATGAATGCCATCAATGAACTGAAAAAAGATAAAGATATACACATGACAAAAGCAGATAAATCAGGTGACCTAGTAATTTTAAACAAAAATGAATACATAGAAAAAATGGAAAGTCTTTTGGGTGATAATAGCACTTATAAAGAATTAAATAATAACCCGATAGAAAGTGTGAATAGTGGTTTCAATAAAAAGTGAATAATCTGTTAAAAGGTAACGAAACCCTCAGTGGGTTCCGCATCTTATAAATTAGCGAAATATCTAGTGGATATCCTTAACCCATTGGTAGGTAACATCTCTAATGCCAATATTAAGAATAATGTGGACTTGGTAGATAAACTAAATAGTGTACAAGTTACTAGTGAATCGAAACTTGTGAGCTTTGATGTAGTATCTCTATTCACAAAAGTGCCTATTGATGATTTATTGGAGTTCCTATCGGAATTATTAGAAAACAAGCAACTGGATATTCCATTTTCTAAAAGCATCTTAATTGAACTGATAAAATTATGTGTTAAAGACTGTAAATTTGAATTCTATGGAAAATTCTACTCACAAAAGTTTGGTATGGCAATGGGAAACCCCCTGTCCCAAGTGCTAAGTAATTTATATATGGAATTTTTTTTAAAGAAAATTTTAAACAATATAATACCACGCAATGTACCTTGGTTTAGATATGTTGACGACTTAATTTGTGTATGGCCAGGGAACGAAGATGTAAATAACTTTTTTGCCACGTTAAATCAATTAGTATCATCAATGAAATAGAAATAGAAAAAGATGAATGCCTACCCTTTTTGGATGTCCTCATACGGAGAAATAGTAGTGGGTTCAAGTATAGTGTTTACAGAAAAGCTACTAATATTTCTTCCTATGTACATTTATATTCTGGGCAAAACAATAAGGTTAAAAGATCAGTGTTTGCATCCATGTTTTTAAGAGCACTACGGGTATATATAGATGAGGAGATAGATATGATTCGGAATACAGGCAAGAAACTGAAATATCCAGATAATGTACTAAACAATGCATTAGACGCGGCAAAAAAGACCATGTATCAAAACCAAAAAGAACCTTACAACAACAAAAATTTGCTTGTACTACCTTATAATAATAATATGAAAGATATCCCACATCTCCTGAAGAATTTTGGTGTTAATGTAGTTTTTAAAAACAATAAAACAATGAAACGGGTACTTATTAAGAACTCCCCCCCCTCCCCCCCACAATGCTAAAGGATGTGTATATAAAATCCCGAGTAAGTCTTGTGACAACTTTTACATTGGTCAAACGGGGAAAGCACTGGAAAAAAGAATAGAACAACATAAACAATGTGTGAGACATGCACAGGGAAATAGTAGTATATTTTTACATGTTAGTGAGAACAATCATGCTATTAACTGGGAAGGGGCAAAAAAGCTGATGTGTTCTAATAATGCATTGGAAAGGAATATCATTGAATCTAGTTTTATAAAAGAAAGCTACAACAATAATATGAACATCAGTCAAGGAATGTATAAACTTGATCCTTTAATATCAAAAGAAATTTGTAAACTGTTTAAATTGTAAGGTAGGCTGTAGTGATATATGGAAATAGGATTATTAGGTAATAATTGTAAACACAGTAAAGGTGGGGGCCAGTAGTGGTAATGTGATCTTTCGACCCCGCCTCCCTGACACCTGTCAGGTGTGGACTTGTACCCTAAGCGGTAGTATCCCTTGAGAATTTATTGTAAATTTTAGCCAAATGATTTTTGAAAGCCACTCCTACCTTGACACTTGCCTGTGGGTGGATCTGCAGTCTCAAACGGTTGTGTGTATGTTCGTCAGTACTGTCTCTGTAGTATATATATTTGTGAATTCTAATACTATGTATCAGTCCTTTGTCAATGGCTTGAAAATAAAGCCGAAACCGGTCAGGACCTACACCATGTCTCTTATTTTTCACCTGTGGATATGTGTGATAAACGAATCACGTGCTGAAGTGATATAATCCATATATATATATATACTATATATATATTATATATATATATATATATATATATATACACAAATATATATATATATATATATCTATATATATATATATATATATATATATATATATATATATATATACATATATGTTGTGTTCTTGATTGTTTTGTCACTATATTTACAGAGAGAGAGAGAGAGAGAGAGAGAGAGAGAGAGAGAGAGAGAGAGAGAGAGAGAGAGAGAATTGATGCATGCATCTCCCACACATGCATGCATCTCCTATGTTCCCCAGATCCTATGTTCCCCGGCACCTATGTTCCCCAGGTCCTAGGTTTCCCTGGTCCTATGTTCCCCGGGTACTGTTTTAGGCCACTGCCTACAGGTGCACGATACTGTCACCTGACCAATGAGACTAGGAAATAGTATTGCAGATGATTAATGACGACATCAGTCAAGTTGTCTCACCCTCCCACCGACAGCTTTGTCTTTTTTCGGGGTTGTTATAGTAGATGCCCCAGTGTTACTACAACATAGAATGAAAATGCTATGCTATGTTTCTACAAATAAGGTTGCGGTAGCGACTATGGGAAAAATAACTTCTTAGATAATTTCAGTTAGTGTTTCCATGACTTTTGGAATGATTTTACCGCACTTACGGAAACCTGAATGCGGCAGGCGGCAATTCCAACGCTACCGCACTTTGTACACGGAAACGTAGCTTAGGATGGCGTTAATACTATTGATAGATTTAAATTAAACAAATTACCTTTGGATCCAAATAAAACAAAAGCTGTGCTTTTACGTGATCCAGGATAAGAAAGTTAATCCAATCAATATGAGCATGAAAAATGATTTTTCAGTTGAAATTGTACAAAAATTTGATTATAAGATGTGCCTTGTTGGTGATCTACTTATATATGGCTTCAATTTATTTATTTTTTATTCATCTGTAGGTGATATAGGATTCTTGGGCGTTAAATTTACGATTAGCTACCATTACAATAAACGATTAATATATTTGCTTGTTTTATTTCTCCTTCATACTGTCTTTATTTATTGTCTATTTGATTTACAGCGTTTAATGCGCACTAGTCACATTATGTTAATAATTACGCTCTATGCTCCTGCCACTGAAATGGATAAGTACAATTTTACAAATACTTGGGAGAATTAGTCAATATTTATTTTTCTTATTTGCCATGAACGAATGACATATATTTCGATTCTTTTTCTAAATTCATATGCTATGAAGTACAGAATCATAAAGTACATATCAATCTATTATCATTTCCAATGTAGTTAAACTTAGCACTACCTAACTACCAGCTCTCTATTTTCAAAACATGTCGATTTTTATTTTGTTCTACTCAACTATAATACTAGCATCTTCAAGCAAAGAGATAACACACTAAGGGTAAGCAATTTTAAAGGAAATACATTATAAGTGGGTATTCTATTACTTTGTCACACATCAATACATCATTTACATGAAGGTAAATGAAACGATGAACGTGAAAATGAGCGAAAACCCGAACGAATTGTTAAGGCAAAGATGTCCGGCAGTTCCTGGTATGAGCTGTCAACCGTCCAAGGTGACCGAAGAGGCCGTTGAATATGTTTCTCCCGGGTGACGTTAGGTGGCAGCACTTTCCAGGCATGCCTAATTCTATTTCAGCACCAGAAGAAAAATCCTTTAGGTATACGATTAAACTGGCCTTTTTACTTGATTTATTAACATAATTCTATCTTCAGTAATAAATGTTGAATGAATGTCAGGTGTACATTGGCACATTAACCGCAAATATAGGGCGTATGCATGTACATTGGTTAGGTGACAGTATCATGGCCCTATACAGGCCTACAAGAGGTCACATAGGACCTGGGGAACATATGCCCGGTCACGGTATTGTAGACCTGAGGGGAACGTCTTATTCAAAGGAGGTTGGATAGATGGCAGCAATTTTCTCGAATGGCGCTCTCCATCGCTGTCCTTTGTAGGAAAACGCTGGGCTGTTTTCATAAAGGTTTAGGAACCCATCAAAGGAATAAAGACGAGAGCACACACAGACAGCCATTTAGTTTCCCAACACATAAACGTACACTTCTCGAATTTAACGCCGTTGTCACCATTTGTCATCCTTATACTGATATCCAATCCAGGTACCCCACCGCCATCGATACCCCACCGTCACCGAGAGATTTTCCTATAATGTGTTCCGGAATCCCATCAAATCCCTCCCATCCCTACAACCATCGTAGGAAGATCCCACATTCTCAGTCACCATGACGTAAGGAGCCTTGTCATGTGTGGCAGGACTGGTACCCCAAATGATCCGACAACAGTGTCCTCCCTCAGTGATCCTACTGGAATTTTGTCCTTTTATTTTAGAAGATTATAAAGTCAAAGGAATCTTTTTTTTATTCTATTTAAGTTTATTGTGAAATACGTTTCCAAAGGGAATGTGTAAAAGATGATTATTCTCTTCTTCAAAAGAATATCAACTTGATTTTGATATATGGTAATAAAATGCACGTTTAAGTCTCTCTCTCTCTCTCTCTCTCTCTCACTGGAAAGAATTGTATTGCATTCATGTTTATTGTTCTGAAGCACCAATATTCATCAATCGCCCTGGCCTTCTTTTCAAACACAATATCTCTGTTCAAAATTCACGTGCAATTCATTTTAGCATTTATATTGAAAAAAAATAACGCTTTTCCTATCTATTCCTCATCATCCTTCAATAGCCTTTTTTTTCTGTTTATTCTTAAACAGTCTCCTAGGGTTGGGTAGTTATTTGTATATTACTGACACAAAATCAAATTATACTATATTTCGTTTAAGTATAACGGCAGTTGTGAAGTCCTCATTACCCGAAACATTTTTATACAAGATGTGTTATCATTACACGATTAATCGCAAACAATATCATCATCATCACTATTATCATCACATTCTTGTCTTTCTGGTGCTTTCGCTTCTTTCGAATTTCCACTCAGCTCCAGGCTTTCGGTGTTAAACTACATAACATTACGGCTCTAAAAGGCTTCTTAATCCTGTGACAAATTACCCATTTCAGAATGATCAGCTAATATAAATATTAATGTTTCGATATTTGTGATATAATAATGGACTTCAAAAGGTAAATGAAGGTATAAGAGAGAGAGAGAGAGAGAGAGAGGAGAAATTTGCTATATTATTTTTCCTTGTAGTCAAAAGGTCGTTTTTTATGGCAGCGTCAGCCTGTATTTGTTTATTTAGTTCTCATTAGGGGCGAAATAAACTTATTCCAATATCGAGCTCCCTTCTTGTTTCAACATAAAATATAGGAATATCATTAAAACAAAAATACCGCCAAAAAACATTACATTATTACATTACCCTCATATCCTCATATACTTCAACAGGGGAAATTCTAATAAGAAAAATAAGGTATCAGGAGCCAGTTTCTCTCTCTCTCTCTCTCTCTCTCTCTCTCTCTCTCTCTCTTTCTCCGATTTCCAAAGATAATTTTCCCTGGTCCTTTTTCTTTTCCTTTTGCTTTGATCTCGAAGAACAAACACGAAAGGAGGAAGATAAAAATAACGATATTTTAAGATTATGATGATCGGTATAAAGAACAAATAAAAAACAAAATATAATGATAAAAAAAAACTAAACACAAAAGGAATATTTTTGGTTGAAAGAGGAAAAAAAAACGAATACAAAATTAGATAAAACAAGGCATTAAGAGAAACGTGAATAATTTCAGAGATGAAAGATGTTTACTACGATGCGACAGAACAGAAGGTCCCTCTCTCTCTCTCTCTCTCTCTCTCTCTCTCTCTCTCTCTCTACCTTCTATTTTCGTCTTATTTTCATCCTGCTTAAATAACGGGCTAAGAGGGTAAGAACTATATGACGTTACTGTTTCAAAAGCCATTGATGTCACCTTGTCATTAAGAAAAAGGTAGGTCATGTATTTGTTATTCATTTATGAATATATGAGCATAATACATGGCTCCTATAAGATAAGTCAATGGTAGATCACAACTAATAATAAACAAACTGTACCTTAGATTTATTAAGCCGAAAAAAAACAGCAAAAGTTTTGTTTACTACGAAAAAGGACTTCCCCAAATAATAGTTTGAACTATATGCAGATTATCCGTATATATACTATATATATATATATATATATATATATATATATATATATATATATATATATATATATATATATTAGCTGACCAGTCAGGAACTACATGGGGAAACTCTGAAGGACTCAAAAAGATTTTCTAGCACCTCCTTGTGCTGACTGTCATTCTTTCCAGAAATTACTGCACTGCCTGTCACCTATATCCTGATATTACTGTTCTAACTGTTCTATTTATCAACGTATTGCTGTGGTAACTTTTCCATTTACCCAAGAATTCCTATACTAACTATTCCCTTTTATCCAAATACTACTGTTCTCACTTTCCCACTTATCCATATATATCTCTAGTAGACTCTCATTTATCCATGTATTACTGTGGTGATTGTCCCATTTATCCAGGTATTACTGTACTGACTGTCTATTTCATTCAGGTATTACTATAGTAACTGGCCCATTTACCCAGGTATTTCTGTATTGACCGTCACTTTTATGCTGATAATACTGTAATGACTGTTCAGTTTATCCAGGTGTTACTCAACTTACTGTCCTTTTCATTCTAGTATTACTGTCCTGACAGTCCCTTTTATCCAAACACTGCCGTGGTGACTGCCCCTTTCGCCAAATATTACTGAGGTGGCTGTCCCATTTATTATTATTATTATTATGGTGAATGTGTCATTTATCCAGATATTACTGTGGATGACTGTTCCATTTACCCCCACCAAACTAAACCTAAAAACATTCTGCCCCATTATATATATATAGATATATATATATATATATATATATATATATATATATATATATATGTTAAAGAAGATCAAGGGCAGGAACACGAAGAGATTCACATTATCCTTTAATCCTACGTTTCGTGACAACATCGCCACATCTTCAGGATTTTTCTACAAAATAAAGTATAAAATGTTAACTATAAAATAAGAGCTGATCACAAGATCCAATAGTTGAAAAGTAAAAACAGTTTAATGGTAAAATTACAACTATCATACTTAAATTACATGCACACTTGATTAAAACAGACCAGAAATACCAAACCACTTACAAATGACGAGAAGAATATTTAAAAATTAAAGCTAAATTACACAAAAGATAAAAGTAATAACAAATATCATAAAAAGTAAAAGTCATATATTCACAAAACCACAGCCAAAAACAGCTCAACACTTAACCAACCTTTTCAGCATCAAAGATAAAAAACACACTAAAAGTAAACAACGTCAAGAGGCACAAGGAATGACAGAATAATTAGGCTAAAAACAATAAGGGACAGCAGAGGAATGTTGTGTAAAGTTGGAACTCGTAGTTTGATGTTCAGAGTTTCCAAAATCAACAGTTCGTTGGTTGGGTTCCCTTGTTTGGCCAATAATTTTAAAATCTTCGTAATTAATCGTAGGATTAAAGGATAATGTGAATCTCTTCGTGTTCCTGCCCTTGATCTTCTTTAACATGTGAATAAACGCCCTGTACGTCTGGACGGTGTCGTGTATATATATATATTACTATATAGATATATATATATATATATATAATATATATATATCTTTATATATAGTAATATACTATGTATATATCTATATATATATATATTATATTATATAAATATATTGTATCATATATATATATATATATATATATGTATATATCTATATATATATATATATCTAATATATATATAATATATAAATATTAATAGATATAGATATATATATATTTATATCTATATATATCTTATTATATAATTATATATATATATATATATATATATATATATACATATTATATATATATACTATATATATATATATATATATATATATATATGTATATACACCTTCTTACACCTTCCCTTTGTAACTTAAGTGATAAATAAGCTTTATTGGTTTATTATACCTCCGGATATGATGCCAAAGAAAATATATTATTGAAAATGGTTTTCTTTCCTGTGATTTATATATATATATATATATATATATATATATATATATATATATATATATATATATATGAGGTGTGTCTATTGCATCGAGAATGATTAAATAACTAACCTTTATTTATATGTATTGCAAATGTAATGCTTGTGACCTTCAATACACTCCCACTTTGCACTAACACATTCCTGCAGTCTTCTTTTCTACCGGTTGAAGACAAGGAAGGAGGATCTCAATTTCTGTCAACTGTTTCATCACATCCGCCGTTTTCTTGTTAACAGCATCAAATGATCCAAAACGTGTTCCCTTAAGTAATGATTTATATTTAGGGAAAAGATGGAACTTGCACGGTGCTAAATCGGTCGAATCTAGAGGACTGTTCACAGATTCAGCTGTGATTCGTACACTGACCAGCGTTGCCGATAGCTCTGCATACTAAAATCGGCATCTTATAGAAACGGAATTCATTTTATGGCCCAGGGGTACTTTAAGAAAATAAACCAATCTTATGCAACAATTCATCGATTTATATTCATCATCATTCAACAAAAGTATATATTAGCTATGTATATACACAATTACAACCAAAACAACAATGATATATACATATTAAGTTTTATAGATAAACTTTATAAAACATAGAAATTACACACAAAATATAGGTAGATACGTAACCTTCTCAGTTTTATAAATCAACTTTATAGTAAACATTTAGGCTATATAAATAAAACCAAACAAATTATTATTTTTCTTCATATATCAGGGAGGGTATAAATATGTTTGAGAATATATTTTACTAATTCCAGATTTTTATATCCTGTTTTATGCTAATTCTTTGAAGCCCCCCCCCCCCATAATGAAGCCTAGCTCCTAGATTCACCAGTGATGGAATAGTAATTACGCCACTCGTAACTACATGGTTCATGTCAGTTATAATGAATCATGTCTTATCATCAAATTACAATTCTATGAATGGAAACAATATCAAATATCTTACAATTACTTTACAACCATGTAACTCCTTAAATTCAATAACATTATAATTACAAAAGTTACAGCTATTTCAATCTTGCTAGTTTTATCTACAGTTTGATTTTTTTTCTTGTAGTTTGAATTACATTCCTAATCATATATAATATACTAAGATATGATATCATGGGTATTTTAACTGCTAACACTATTCGGTTTCGTGTTTTACAATTATAAAGGGTTCCTTACCGTCACTGAAGGGTTGAACGTTTTCAACGCTTATTAAGTGGAACCTCTTAAAGAATCATTTACACATATATTATGTAATAATAATGTAGTAATAATCATTTTCTACCCAAGCTTACATAAAAAGACATTAACTAAAATTAAAAAAAAAAGTATTTAAATTTAATTGAGACGATAAATCAATCCCTCGAAGAATGCCGAGTTTTTCTCGGCATGAACAAGGAGGCCGATTTCTTCTCGGCATTGAAGGTCTGGTTCTCCGCCTGTAGAGTTTTTTCTCGGCAAATCGGGGGAAAATTCGGCATTTCGGCAACGCTGACACTGACTGAGCGGTCTTTTCGAACAAGAGGACAGATTGTTTTCCACGTTTTCTTTTGTTTTTGACGTCCAGGAAGTTCATCATCATCCCTGACAATATCAGGTCCCTCGCAGAATCTCTTGTGCCGCTCAAACACAGGCTCATGAGTCAGGCAGTTTTCCCGCAAGCTGTACTAAGCACTGGATAACATTCTGTTGGTGGTTTGTGCAGTTTTACTACAAATTTCAAATTCACACATTGCTAAACTTTTACACTCAGTATTTTTTAGGCCCACTACAGAAAACACAACCAGACAAAATGGCGACTCGCAATCAACTGAACGTGATAGCGTGCTGCTGCTTGTCATGCAGGTTCAGACATGTTCAAAGTCACCTCGCATGCAGTTACGACCGGTTCTGACTGCTTAGTGTACTAGGCGGAATCACAGTCCCGTTACTATACCTCGTGTATGCATACATGTAAACACACACACACTTCGAATGGTGGCTTTACCAGGCCCAGATGCCTCTCGGTAATGCGGATGCCAAAGCGGTGTTTGTCAGTCAAGTTTGCCGAAGAAAGCTGTGTTTACCATCAAAGTTTGGCCATCGAGGTGGAACCCACATCTCAGCTAATCGCCCTTTTGGTACCAAACACTATTCAAGCTATAAAAACGAATTTATGTTATTATTATTATTATTATTATTATTATTGTGCTTTGGTAGTTTGTCAATATATCTGGAGAGAGAGAGAGAGAGAGAGAGAGAGAGAGGAGAGAGAGAGAGAGAGAGAGATGCTAAGGGGACCGGAGAGAAACATTAATAGATATATATATATATATATATATATATATAATTATATATATATATATATATATATATATATATTCCATAGAAAGTTATGAAAATGAATTATTATAATTATTATAATTATGATTATTATTATTATTATTATTATTATTATTATTATTATTGGCTGTTGTTTTGTCACTATGTCTTGAGAGAGAGAGAGAGAGAGAGAGAGAGAGAAGACAAGGCTAATGCAAGCATCCCTCACACAACCCCGTGGGTATTGTAGACCTGAGGGAAACGTCTTTTTCAAAGGAGGTAAGATCGATTGCAGCAATTTTCTCGAATTGCGCTCTCCATCGTTGCCCTTTGTCGGAAAACGCTGGGCTGTTCTCATAATGGTTTTGGAACCCATGAAAGGAGTATAGGCGAGACGCCGTTCTGTATCCGCCAGCCACCCCAACCCCGCCAAACCCCCTCCGACCCTGGGAATTTGTAAAGAATATAATTTTGATAATTTTTTTACTTGATGTCGATTGTGAATAGGACTATGATTTCTGAAACAGAATTCAAATTGAAAAATTTACAAATATTTATGTATTTGTTATAGAGCTTTCGAAAAGCAGTTTATTTTATTCATTCGTCAGTTAAAAATTTTACATAGCGTTGGGGAATATCGGTTAACGCAGATCGTAAGTAAACGTCCGTGATTATATAGCAATTATTTGGTTAGACCTTGTTGAAAGATGA
>NC_061109.1:70464028-70469028 GCF_015104395.2 Macrobrachium nipponense
TGAAAATGCACATAGAACATGTGCGAAACGTTTCGTTTGAATAAACTATGGCCTGTTGATGTGTTTTATGGACCCTGCTGTATGCCTCTTTATATATATATATATATATATATATATATATATATATATATATATATATATATATATATATATATATATACGTATATATATATATATATATATCTATATATATATATAGATATATATATATATATATATATATATATATATATATATATATATATATCTATATAAATATATCCATTCCTCCATCTTCCAAGTAATCCAATCCTAACGTAATGATTATAGAGAGGTAATTTTCATATAATAAATCACGTTTTTCTGAGCTATTAGTTTCTGCTGATTTATGTCTCCGACGTCATAGATTCCCATTAATCTCTCTTTATAACTATTTTCTGAGTTTGAGCAAAGTACCTTTCAAAGAAAATTAGTACCTTCCAGGTTTTCAAGGTTTTCTTACATCAACCATCTTTGCATCTGCTGCTGACTGGGCTCTTGCTGTTCATTTATTGCAATATTTTGTTTACGACAGGCTTTAATTTCTTTTATATAAACATTGACCTAGTTCTTTCAAGATTCAAATTTCTTTCGATACTGTCTCCTTTCCGCAACTTACAATGTTGATGAAACACTTCAGGCATAAATCAGAGGACAATCTATGCCTTTCTCTTTCATACACTTATGTTCAAAGAATATGCAGTAAAGCTCCTTCCATTTTCTCACCTTTTAAATTCTCACGAACTTTAGCAATTTTCTCTTCCTTTCGGGGAAGGGGACGAGTTACTATTCGGTACAGCAATGTTTTTGTTCCATTTCGAAAATGTAAAATACATATAACAAGAATCTTATTTAAAGCCTGAGAAAGCCTATCAAAAAAGAGTTGCTTTGAGAGAAAATAGGTGGCATTTTTGTATGGAAAATTCAGTAACTAGAACGACCAAGTCTCCAAATGGCAAACTAGGAAACAATAAATAATTAGGGGGGGGGGGGGGGGCCGATAGAGAAAGAAGGAAGGGGAAGGGGGACGTGATCATAATACAACAAAGCACTGTGTTTAAAAATTTATAATTAAATTGTCTCGTAGAATACTTCATATCAATAAGTGATGAAAATTTCTATCCAATAAAACATCAAAATTACATCAGTCACTAATGATAATTTTTTTTATACTGTCTTCAATAATTGATTATAATGTTTTGTGCCGTTTCTGGCATCTTTACCCAGCTCTAATTACCAAAATACAGAGAAACTGAGAATGGATGCTTCTAAAAAACATTTGCGAGATCGATCTAAGCCGATTAAACGCCGTGCGTTATTGGAACCGCTTTCCATTAATATTTAATATCTTCCATCTTAGCAGAGCATTCTAATCTCCCCTTCCCCTCTCTCGTCTTTACCAGAATTCTTATTTCTCTCTCTCTCTCTCCGGAAAGATGGAAGGATAATCAGATTACCGTTACATGTTTCATGGACTAGAATCAATTTTGAGTTGGAACAATTTCCTAAATGAATTTCATAAGGAATTAGACCTGATAAGAGTTGGATGAGAGCAATGCGGGGAAGGAAGATATTGTTTTTGTATGATCACACAGGATGAAAGAAACTATGTTGCGATGACGAACAGAAAAAAAGAGAAAGAAGGAACAAGCACAGTTGCAATGCGAAAGCTCATAAGGATGGCATTACACGCCAGAAGATAAAACTCGGAATTATGAGAATGTCATTTACATAAGAGATGAAAAATTTCTATCAGTATCTTTATTTTTTTATTGGGATGATGGAGCATTTATTATGCAAGAGGCTTTAAGTCTGCTTTTATTACAATAGTACTGATAGTACAGACCATTTTTTTTTTTTTTTTTTTGTAATCTGAAGAGCATCACAAGAAGAAAGTACAAATCCCTTTCCATATACATTAGGAATCAAGTTATACTTAGATCTATCATTATGTTTATTATATGAAACAGATATGGAAGTAAATACACTAAATAACGAAAACGTTACAGAGACAAACAGACACACACAAACACACACACACACACAATAAATAACAAGTAATCGTCAAAAGGTATACCATCAAATCATTTGGCTAAATACTTTAGAACCTTGATGAGGTAAGCCTTATCTTGAAGCCACCTTTGTTAAAAAAAAAATGAAAGGAAAGAGGAAAAGAATATGATTCTCTCTCTCTCTTCTCTCTCTCTCTCTCTCTCTCTCTCTCTCTATCATTCTCTCTCGCTTCTAAAAAAGAAAAAAAACTGAACCACTGCATTCATGCATTACGGTTAATCTTTGCGTTCTCTCTCTCTCTCTCTCTCTCTCTCTCTCTCTCTCTCTCTCTCTCTCTCTCTCTCTCTCTCACAAACACACACACACACACACATACATACATACACACATTGCAGTTAGTTTCTGACTCTAATTCGGACAGCCTTTGCCCCCTGTCTATCGCTGGCTTTTGTCTCTACCTGTCTGTTATAACTAATTTTTTTTTTTATTCGGAAGAACAAATTTATTGGAACAGATATTTTTGAAGCTTTGTCGATAGCTCTGTCAGATATATGAACGATGCATCAAAACTAACTGGCATCGGAACTGAGAGGTCACTGCAATGGTGGGACAGAAAATAAAACCATTGCATACTGCAGGAATGTATAGAAAATTTTGCAAATTGCAATTGCTAGGAAATATTTTTATAAAAATTCCGTGTATACCCCATCAAGAGGTATCGGTGTTAGGCTTTTAAGTTGAGGTATCCTACTTCAGATATTAATTTTACTATGGAAAGAGAATATTCCTTTAAAATTCACATAGAAAACAGAGAATTTGCCAACAATCTATCAAAAAAGTAAGTACTGCTTTGAAATTTACGGTGAAAACAGACTATTCAATTCGAAATTTACTAAGAAAATACAGTATGACCTTAAAATTTACTAAGGAAACAAAGGATTGCTTAAAAACTTGCAAAGAAAAGCGTTTTCTTTGAAAATTTATTAAGGAAATGGTGTATTCCCTTAAAACTTACTGAAAAAAAGAGGATACCCTTAAATGTTGCTTAGACGAGAGAGTATTCAATTTGAAATTACTATGAAAAGATAGTATTACCTTAAAAATTGAAAAAAGGGAAGAAAGGTGTTCCCTTATAGCAGCGTGGGTATTCTGTCTTCCCTAAGGTTATGTGAATGCGTTGGAAAACTGCAATTTAAGATATTTTTAAATAATATGAATTAGATGAACTCTTTGATCCTATAACAATAGTAATCCAATATGCAATAGAATTCATATAAAAGTCAAAGTTACGTCTCAAGGAAGTCAAATCAATTTTGGCGACATATTTCTTTTTCCTGTGAAAGCAAAGTCACCTTTCACGATTCGTAAATGGAATCTCCTTTACTGAAAAATGTCGACCTCTTTCATGCTTGTGCTGTCAATACGAAATCCTTTGGAGGTCGACCCCCTTAGGAAGGGCGCGCCCATCAAAGGCTGCCGACAGGAGGGACCACTTTAATGGCTGTTAGTTTGCATGAGAGAAAGTTATTTCAGTTAGTTACTGTTTTATTTATTTTTAAACCGTTACGGCTTTCCTTTGCTTGTTGTATGTTTGTGTGTGTGTAGAGAGAGAGAGAGAGAGAGAGAGAGAGAGAGAGAGAGAGAGAGAGAGAGAGAGATTAATGCTTTATTCACAGGAGAACCACTCAGCTAGAATGTCTTACCCACAAAGAATTCTAAAATTATCATTCATGATGAATGTTTTTTTTTTTTTTTTTTTTTTTTTTGCAACCCAAAAGCATTACATAACACAGCATCATAATTGCTTTCCTAAATTACGGCCAAATTGACGGTTATTGTCAATAGAACGTTTTTTTTAACGGTAGACTGTCATTTCTCTCGTTAACTGTCAAATGAACTCCATAGACGGAAATTGGCCGTTTTCATGTTTTAATGTTACTCAGGCCTGTTTTATGACGACACAAATTCACACGATTATGCTTTTTCGTACATAGAGCAAATATAAGCGTGTTTCATATATCATATCAGATAGCTCCAATTTGCTCAATTTCGTCGATTTCGTACGGAAGCAAATGTACAGCGTTCCTGAATTTCATCTTTAATTTTGTGTTTTAAATTGAGGGTATCACCTCTCGTAGTTCCTCGCGCTACGAGTGGTTTTCGCGCTTGACTGCCAATCCGGTGGTCCAAAGTTCGAATCCCGGCTCGACCGACGTGGAACCAGAAGAATTTATTTCTGGTGATAGAAATTCATTTCTCGAAAAAGTGTGGTTCGGATCTCACAATAAGCTGTAGGTCCCGTTGCTAGGTGACCAATTGGTTCTTAGCCACGTCAAAATATCTAATCATTCGGGCCAGCCCTTAGGAGACCTCAGTGGTCTGGTAAAACTTAGATATACTTAACTTATCACCTCTCATCTTTGTCTTTTTCAATTAAAAACTCTTAAATCTGTGAGACTTGACTGAAATACTGGAATGGCAATTGGTTGGGATTAGAATTGGAACTGGAACATAAAATATATAGCAAAGGCCACGTGATGGAACTTATGAGGCTATTCAGCACTGAACAGAGGTTTGAAAGTTGTAACAGGAGGAAAAACTCGCAGTTGTGCAATGAAACAAATATTAGGAGAAGGTGGGAAGTAACATATGAAGAAAGATATGAACAGAGGTACAGTAAGAGGAATGAAAGAGTTGCCGCTAGGGGCTGAAGGGACGCTGCAAATAACCTTAAAATGCCTACAGTACACCGTGCGATGTGCACAGATAACACTACCCCTTACGAGATAAAATGGTAAATGGAAAACATATTAGGCGTTTATTACCGTCACTCTATATATAACTAAATTAATGTCGAAAATTCGTTTTAGTGTTATTTTTCCTTTTATTTTCTGATCGTTTTGAAAGAATTTGAGGGATCTGATAATCAAGAATTGATATGCATATAGTATGTATGTTATGTGTATGTA
>NC_061109.1:70474028-70511528 GCF_015104395.2 Macrobrachium nipponense
CACAAATATTTTTATGCATACGCATAATATACGTTTATATACAATCATCCACAAATGCATGTGCCTAACTATGAGTAAACAATTATTATTGAAAATTGTACATCCAATAGTCAGGCTCAGTGTCAACATTCAAATACTGCCTAAAATACACACAGTCACACATACGTACATAAATACGCTTACGTATATATATGTTTATTTACAGATTTATTTGCCAACACGAAAACAATATTATAATCATTAAACGTCTCTTAAAGAACTATTTCCCCCACTTTCAACAACTCCATTCGTGAAAAGGACTTGGAAACCTTCCCACTGTCTCCAGAAAATTCGAGCACCTCTCAGCTGTCAAGACTCAAGACTTTAACAATGAAGATAAAAGTGCTATTGGAGGCGTTAGAGGGAAAATGACCGCTCATAAAGCTGCCATTGTAAAAGAAAAATCATCAAACATCACTGGAAGGGAATGAAAAATTAAATTTAGGCCAAAGGCCAAGCGCTGGGACATATGAAGTCATTCAGTGCTGAAATGGGAAATTGAGAATAAGGAGGTTTTAACGATGTAGCAGAAGGAAAATCTGGCAGTTGCACAATGGAACAATTGTTAGGAGAAGGTGGAAAGTAAGATGGAAGAAAGATAATATGATCGGAGGTACAACAATCTACAGATCTGCTTCAAGAATGTCTTTTTAGCATTTTGTTTTCTGAACTCTGACCAGTTCATTTTTCATTTGCTCTTATCGGAACATTTCTAGTCAATATTTTTTCCTGTTTTTAATAATTTGAAATCACAACGTGTTTTCAGAAAAAGGATTGAGTTATTTAACGGGAGGACCAATGTATTTTTTCTTATTTAAATTGATTGAAGTATAGCATTCTTACAGTATCATTCAACTATTCTAATGCCTTATGAACATTTGGTTTGATGTGGTTGGATGACCTTCCATAAGCGGACATCTGTTTAATTTCCTACTGGGAACTTCCACTTATCTAACTGCCTATATCTATCTAAATCCTAATTATATAACCTCAGAAGGTGCTCGTTTGGGCCAATACACTTTTCCTCGATGAACCACATTTTTCTTCACAGAAAATTTGGAATGCACCAACCATCAAACCTTCGACGGGTTTTTTGTTCTTGTTTTTGCTCAGATTTCGGAAATAGATTGCCTGCAATATCCCATATGTTATAGCTGTATGTTCACCAAATCTAGTCATAGACAGGGAAATAAGGACTGGAAATTTAAGTAACTTTAGGAAAGCCTATTGTGCTGAATATTAAAGTCTATGCCACTCTCTCTCTCTCTCTCTCTCTCTCTCTTCTCTCTCTCTCTCTCTCCAAACATCTACATAGCCTGTAAAATCCCCTACATGGTCTTCTCTAAATCTCGATTATTATTATTATTATTATTATTATTATTATTATTATTATTATTATTATTATTATTATTATTATTATTATATGATCCATCTTCCTGCTGAACTACATTGCTGCTCTTACCTGACCACCCCTCTCCCCGCTTCACCGTCATGCAATATATATCTCTCTCGCAACACAACCACTCATGTTCTCAGCCCCGTTCCTGAAATATGGGTTTCTCTGATAACATTAGCGTCGAAAGACGCTATTTCATATAACAGAATGATGAAGTTTGGACTGCGAGCTCTAATAAGCAATAAACTTACTTGGGTCAGCAATATTACTTTCGTCAGTCCCAGGTATAATGTTATAATTACATTCGTCAGTTTCAGTATTGTCCGCTCGCGTCCTGGCAATTATTGAGCCTTCCTTCCTCTTTTTTTTCCTTTTTTTTGGCATCCCTGGAATGCAACCCGTCGTCTCGTGTTTAATTTGACGAGCCTCCGGAATTTTATGATGTCGTGGAAGCCGCAATAAAAGGCAAGTGTTTTATTTCGTCTTCATTCGTGGAACAGAAAGGTCTGATGGGTCTCGTGTTAAAACATAATTGTGGCTTTCAGCTAAATTCTTTTTCGATATTTGCTTTGCTCTTCTCTTCCTCTCTTGGCCTTTAGTCTTCTCCTACTTTGGGTGCAGCTACGATGCCAGACAACTAAAAAATCAATCGCCTCCCATTTAACCACCCTAAGACTGAGATCTTCAATGCAATTGTCTTAGGCTTGAATATATGCATTATTTATTACTACGTTAGTTGTATCTCATCACAGAATGATTGGGTAGTTTACTTATTGCATGAAAATCCTGCTATCTTATGGCTGTGCTTCAATAATTGAATATTCTATAATACTGGATTAGTTGCAAAACGTAAACACAGGCAAAAATATAAAAAAAACTGCCAGGAATTGGAATACAAAATTTAGGGTAAAGGCCCAGCACTGGGACCTATGAGGTCATCCAGTGCTGAAAAGGAAACGGAGTATAAAGGTTTAATGTTGTAACAGGTGGAAATTCCTCGTAGTGAAAAATAAGATAGAAGAAAGAGAATGTAAAGGTGGGTACAGTACAAGGAATGCAAGAGGTTGCAACCAGGGGCCGAAGGGACGCTTCAAAGAACCTTAAGCAATACTTAAATGAACCGCGTGAGGTACACCGATACAATACCCTCGACGTAGTAAAAACCACCACACTGATCGGCAAACTACATAAAACTAAATGACGCATTCCGTACTACGAGCCAACACTGTCTCTTGAACAATAATGTCAAATACCAAGAGACTAGAAACATAAATGTTTGGAAAAAGATTGTGCCCCTGTGAAAGAAATACCTTCTTCTTGTGGCGTACAATTACCTTCCCGGAATGGCTGTCAGCTTACCTGGAGCCAGAAGTTGTCCTAGTTATGACTAAATTACACCGCCAAAGTCGTTACGTTGTTGAGGGGGGTACTTAACGTATTCTTTCTCTTGGGCGTCAAGGGATTTCCTCCTGAAACAAATGTAGAAAATTATTCTTTAACTCAACTTTTGCCGTTAAAGACCGTAACTTAATGTCCTTTCACCTAGATACCATTTTAATGAGTTAACAAAACAATAGTTTGCATAATCATATAGTACCTCATAAAACAACGAGTTATTTGTTCGTTGACTATTGATGGCTGACTGTATTAGAATTATAAAAAGGTGCAGCAATATTTTATTTATACTGAACAACACATACCATGAATATAAATACAGAAGAGAGAGAGAGAGAGAGAGAGAGAGAGAGAGAGAGAGAGAGAGAGAGAGAGAGAGAGAGAGAGACTTAATAATATCGACTACGGATAAACGGATTTCGATAATGTTTGGCAGTGAATACCTAACTTGACCGACCAACATCCCCTTAATTAACCAAAAACCAACCCACCCAGACTGACCCCCCTTCTGCTACCAAATATCTAACTTTAATATTGTTACCTTATATTATTATCATTAATAACCTTTGTCTGATCTTAACCTTTAGTTATGGAGGACTAAGGTCCACTTTTATTAACAAGACAGACAATAAAAATGATTCAGATATTGTTCTGTCGTTCTTCTGTTCAGATGAGTTTTGCATATTAAATCTTACTATTTGTTTCCACAAAGCTTTAGTAAATGTTT
This sequence comes from Macrobrachium nipponense, assembly GCF_015104395.2. Taxonomy (NCBI): domain Eukaryota; kingdom Metazoa; phylum Arthropoda; class Malacostraca; order Decapoda; family Palaemonidae; genus Macrobrachium; species Macrobrachium nipponense. The sequence goes on from NC_061109.1 coordinate 70,477,586, forward strand.
ACTCTGCTTTCCATTATTTCTCTGCAATAGCGCTGGCTATACATCATATTTTGAAAACTGCTCAATTCCCAGAATGCGTATCAATTCCCATAAGTCGTTCTATTGGGGGACTTAAAATCATTATACCAAAACAAATAAAATTACAACACATATACCGTTTTTATCACGGGAACTAAATCCACATTTCAAAACAAAATGTCATTTTCTCTGGTGCAACATTTTCCCTTCCATCTGCAACCCATCCAGACCTATGCACTTGACAGATCTAAGTTTTCACGACAAGTATGCATACGACACAGGTATACCTAGCAACACTATTTCCCTTGATAATTGAACATCGTCAGTCTTGGAAAATGTGGTCGAGAAAGTAAATGAGTTCAAGGATGAATTTATCCTGAGAAAGTTGTGGTAGTTAAACGTAGAAGGATTACGGCGTTTTATGATAATTGAATTTTTGTACTGAAGCGAAGACTCAAGGAATTCGTTTTCGGAGTAAAAACTGGTAAAGGATGACTTTGTCCTTTTTTGGTAGGGTTATGAGAAAGGAACTCGAAAATAAGATTTAAGCCAAAGCCCAAGCACTAAGACCCATAAGGTCATTCAATGCTGAATTGGAAATTGAGAGTAGAGAGGTTTCACAGGTGTAACAGGTGGAAAACCTCGCTGCTGAATTATAAAACAGTTGGTTTAGGGAAAACGAAGTGGGGACAAAGTAATAATGTAATAAAAAAGGGGGGAACAAATCAAAATGAACAAAAGTACAGTAAAAGGAAGGAAAAGGACCGCAGGGACGATGCAAAGGTCCCTGGGTAATGCCTGCAGGGCACCGCGTGAGGGATTAGGAGAAAGAGATGATTTACACCTTTACACAAACTGGTATTTGTGTACTTCATTTCCAAAAAATATAAATCTCCTATTAACGTTCGTTATCTATGTTTTATCAATTTACCATGTCTCCCCAAATAACCTTTGTCAGTCAATTAATGAAGTGTACCAGGGAGCTTAATGTCCATTAAAGAAAATTCTTATAGGTGATCTCAGACTACTATTCGACAGAGTTCAATACACAGTAACTCATACGCAATCATACATATATGAGGAATATACCCCCAGTCTACCTTATTTAATTTTTTTTTACCCTTGAAATAATAGCATTCATCAAAACGAAACTGAAATAACAAAAGATCTCTTAAGCATTTTATCTATATTATGAGAACTATTTAAGATACAGAAATACAAAGGGATTTGTCCGTTTACTGTTCTTGCATGTTCTTGGACAAACAATAATACTTGTACCGTAATCCTTATCAAAGTACTAATTTAGCATGAAAGGCTATTTTTTTAACTATATTTTGAACGAAAGAAAACTTGAAAAAAAATTTAGGCCTAAGGCTAAGTGCTTGGACATACGAGGTCATTTAATACTGAAAGGGAAATTGAGAGCAAAAAGGTTTTAACGGTGTAAAGGGAAGAAACCGCGCTTTTGCGCTTTCGGAAATAAGATTTCTAATGAAACAAAAACGTTGGCTTCGCGTTTAATACTACATCTGCAATCTTTTCAAAATCCATCAATTTCCTTTGCTGATTTTTCTAAGTTTTTCATTAAAGTAAGCTCTCTCTCTCTCTCTCTCCTCTCTCTCTCTCTCTCTCTCTGTGAGTGACATCAGTCTCTTTTACAGTCAACAAGACGACCTCTCTCTCTCTCTCTCTCTCTCTCTCTCTCTCTCTCTCTCTCTCTCTCAGTGACTACAATTGTGTATCCCTGCCATTTTAGTGAGTGTACCATTGGGACACAGGGAGACCTGCACTTAAGAAAACTTTGAATAATTTCCATGTATAATTACAGATACTCTACATATAACCATCATTACTCCTGCTCCAGTGCGTTCAGAATTAAGACCATCAAAGTCATGGAAATCCGACCCTTTCATATCAAAGACTAATGTCATATCGTAACACTTGCCTGAGGACCCATTGGGAACGCTTAAGATATCGAAAAAAGAAACATAATATCGTTCTCATCAAGTGCAGATTGCTGATAAGCAAATGTATTTCAATTATGTTAAGACGATCGATGAAGTACTTGGAGTCCTTTGATCAGTCCCTGTCCAAACTTCAATCACTTAAGTCGCATTATTGTGTTCGTCTATGTAATCACGAAGTCATTGGTATATTCCATTGCTTGGAGGACTTTATGCTGTAATGGATCCCCGTAGAAGTGGTGCGGTCTGTGCACCTCTGCACGGTGCACTGTAGGCATTATTTCAGGGCTTTTACAGCGTCCCTTCGGGCTCTAACAGCAACCCCTTTCATTTGTTTTACTGATTAATTGATTATGTCTGTTAAAAACTGGTGTCACAACATCTCGGTAATTGTCACCGTTGTTTTACTGAAACCCCATTCATATTCTCTTCCACCATACTCCCCACCTATCCTAACAATGGTTTCATGGTGCAACCGAGATATTTTCCTCCTGCTGCGACTTTACAACTTTTATACTCGCATTTTCCATTTCATTGCTGAATGACCTCATAGGTCCCATTACTTGGCCTTTGTCCTAACATTCCGGAATGGATAGCCACTGAAAGAACATATAGATAGTTTTATTAGGATTTAAAACGAAAATCAATGATATTTTGCCATTCCAAATAACAAGTGGTTGTCTCTTGAAACAAGAGGAACACTGTCATTGCCAGTTTCAGGCTACAACTGCTGAATCGGGAGTGACGTAATTACTTGGTACAACGTTGCCATACGGTAGGAAAAACATTGGCACTGTTCGAGCTATGGAGTGCTGCTCACGAAGACCTCTACTGCATCACCCAGACTTTAATTGTTAATAAATGATAATAAGTTTCTGTTTTTCCGAAGTAGTTAACAACTTTTTCTTCTGCTTCTTCGTTTTGTCTTCCTCTCAGCTTGGTCACTAGTCGGGATCGCTGCTGTTTTCATGATCCTTCTCCAACTATATTTCTGTCAGCAGATGTTTTATGTTTATGGACAGAAGCGTTCCAACCCTCCCTATTTATCCGGGCTTGGGACCGGCACTGGCTCGGGACTCAGCAATTATAAATTTTCTTGATGCTTTTTGTTTTACCAAAGGATTAATTGTTGACATTCGTGACGTCACGCTAACAAGACTTTACATGAGAACAGCAAAAGAACCGACATCTTCAAGAAAGGTTACTGTTTTTTGCCAATAGTTATTTGGATTAAAACGATATGTAAAGTAGCATTTAATGGACATTTGAAAACTTCGCCATTAACAAGACTTTGAATGAATTCCGTTAAGCTAAACATCTCACCAAAGGAAGAAAACGGATTTTCCTTTTATTATATGACTAATATTCGATTTTATTTGCTCGAGGCTTCTTTCCCAATTCCTTTCTTTGATCTTGGATATCAATAAATTTGAAGGGACCAAAATTCACAAAGCCTAAAATTCGTTTTAGATTTGGGCTGTTCCGAAGGTAATAGGGTTATCAACATTTCTCCTTATACTGAAATCTTTATCCGCATCGGTACTTTAGACATTTAGGTATTTTTCTAAGTTGGATTTTGTTTCCATAACGAATATTTTCTTGACAGCAAAAGTCTGCTTCAAGTAAAGGAAGCATTTGCTCGTGTGGAGATGCTTTTCCTGAGACAACACCTCATTGTCCTCAAGAGAAACGTTTTATTATTTTCTTGTACTTCCTTCCGGGAACTACTCCAAAGAAAAATTTTCCTCGCCAGGTGAAAGCGCTTTTTCCAAGAGAAAACGTTTTGCTGTTTTCCTCTCAACAGTAAGTGGAAAGGACTCGTACCTATGAAAAACACTTCAAGACTGAAGTGCCCGGAAGGGAGGTGAAGAGATTGCTGAATGAAAGGAAGGGAGGAGGAGGAGGAGGAGGAGGAGGAGGAGGAGGAGGAGGAGGAGGTGGAGATGGAAGGGGAGGGAGAAGGAAGTAGTAGAATGGTGAGTGGCCGGCCCCGGGATGTTCATACCAGGTAAATATAATCTAAAATTACGAATTATTTAACTTTCAAATTTGTAGAGAACCCTGGAATTTCTACTTTATTTTTTATTTTAATTTTGCCTTTTAATATTTCGATCTCCATTTAATATTTCCAGTCGTATTTTATAGTTCCTTTTAATATATCAATATTCAGTTGTTATCTATAACCTTTTGGTGTTCCGATATTTCGAATTGCCTCTGATATTTTCATTTAATATATCATTTTGATAGTTCAGTTTCCATTTAATATTTCCTTTTAATATTTACAATGTCATTTAATACTTCCCATTTGTATTTAGTCAACCATTTCCACTTCATACTTCTGATATTTACATCGTCATTTGATATTTCTTTACGATATTTCAATTTCCATTTGTTGTTTCCGTTAGTAATTAGATATCTTCTTATGTTTCTATTATCATGTAATATTTCCATTCGATATTAACATTTCATGTTTCCATTTTCATTTAATATTCCCATTTCACATTACCATTGCCATTAAATATTAACATGTCATTAGATATTTCCAAGTTGTTTCCACTTCCATTTAATATTTCCACTTTTATATAATATTTCTACCTGAAATCTCCATTTGCATTCGGCATTTCTATCTATTTCAATTAGAGCTTTAATTGGAAATTCACGGAGCACAGTTTCTTTAGATCAGTTTGAACAATCAGGAACCTCTCTTTCAGGAACAATCTTCAAGAACCTCTGAAGAAAAGCGAAATTTATTTTCAATTGCAATTTGTCAAGTCTGCAGAATAAATGGCAAAGATTAAACATAACTACAATGACTTAAAAGTCATATGATATTACAACTTGGCCGCATAAATGAAGGCATAATGAATAGTTTTCAACTGATTACTTATATTCCAAGCGTTAGTGAGCCAAGAAAATAAACCTTATCAGTCACGTGCAAGTGGCAACGGGTCATAATGAGACCTGCATCGGTAATTGGTTACACATAATCAATTAAATTACGCAGAGAATTTGTTTATAACTATGAGCTCCAAAGGCTGGATCAAAGCCTCTCTGAGTAGGGAAAGCGTTTCACAGGAGGAAGTCACTGACACCTCCTACCCAGTGGAGCCATTAGGATATCCTATCGCTTAAACAAGAGAACGGGGTATAATTACCTTTATAATTCTACCCAGAGCCGAATGCATTTCAATTATGACTGTGGGCGAAGGTATGAGTGTCTTTGATCATTCCGTCTTCAAAGGACGGTCTGAAAATTGGCATAATTAATCTCCAGGCTTACTTATGTGTGATTATGTAATCAGTGTGATCGTCGTGGGTGTTCCTTTCGCCGGGGGTGGAGGCTCTGCTCAGTAATGGGTGCTTTGTCAAACACCACTCGGTTATACTGAAATGGTGTTACCGTGGGTTTGTATCGACATGGGGTGACAAATCTACTTGTTCTTCAAATTGTTTAAATATGGATGTTCACTAGTAATATTTGATTCCAGGCAATCTGACTCAGTGTAATGGGAAGATGACCTTTTAATAAAGTTGATGAATTACGACAAATCGCTATACTTCTTTGACTGACAAAGGTAGATTTTTTTCCACTTTGCTCGACTCTGCCTCTTTGACAGAATTGCTATGCAAAATGAAGACAAAATAAGTGAGATTGTTCTGACATTCAATGACATATCAATTGATTGTGTTCTTGTGTGAATGAGACAGTATTTATAAATTTATTAGTTCAATAACTGAAAAGAATTTGTTCTCTTCTTAATCTGAAACTAACGAAAGAAAAGCAGTCAATGACGTAAAGAACCTGACTATAGCGATGCAACCCATTTCGTTTGCGACAAACGGAAGATAGACGGAAGAACGGTATGTATAAATATGCACACACACACACACACACACACACACACACACACACACACACACACACATATATATATATATATTATATAATATATATATATATTATATAATATTGATATATATATATTATATATTATAGATCCATATATGTATATGTGTGTGTGCGTGCGTGCGTGCGTGCGTGTGTGCGTGCGTGTGTGTGTGTGTGTGCGTGCGTGCAATATCGTCACAAGGATCACGTGTCTAAATGTACAGCAAGAAGTAAAGAAGGAGGAGTATCTAGATGTATCAAAGAGAAGAAAATTGGAACAAGTAATAAAACAACAAAATCAGGAACCAGAAATTCTGGTTCCTGATTTTGTTGTAGCAGTGATGTCAATAATAGAGCGCATCGGAAAAACACAGTTGAGGGAAAAGTTTCTCAAACCTTTTATTTTAGCTAATAAGAACGTGTTTTAAACCTTATTTTCCTTCCTCACGCTTTATATACTATCAGTCTGGGATTTCATACGTTGCATAATTAAATAAGTCATAATAATGTTAATGCATTTGTGTAGTGTATTGAAGAAAATTCAAGGATTTTCATGCTTTCCCTAGGTGTGATATCAACTGAAATAGTCATACAGAAAAATTAAATAGTTTCCCTTATATTAATTACAGCTTAAAACTCTAAAACATTTCACTAATCAATAAAAAAAAAAAAAAAAATATATATATATTATATCCATTCAGGAAATCGCAGACAACCACATCAGAAGAATAATTTATTAGAGACGTTTCGCACATACAATGTGCATCTTCAGTCTGTTGAGATAAAAAACACATACATATTAGCATTCAATAATAGCAGGATTCTCAATATAGTAAAAAGACTAAAATTAACTTAAAATTGACATAAAGGACTAAAAATTGACAAGTAAAACTAAAAAGTAAAAAGTACAAATAAAAAAAACAAATACCAAGGCGCAACCAACCGTTAGTTGAGAAGGAAGGAGGTAGAATGACTAGACTTGGGCAAGAAGTTAAAACGTTGACTATGCCAGATAAAGCGGAGAAGATGAAACTCCACTATTCAAAGAGGGAACAAGACGTTTTTAATATAATAATGACTCTAGAGTGGTTATGTAATCAGAGTCTTTAACCGAGCCTAAAATAGAGAAGTGTTGTTTCTTCACCTCTATCTTGCAATTGATTGCGTGGTTTTTTATGTTTGAGTGTTCAGGCCTACTTAATTTTTGACCGGTCCTGAAACTAAAGCCCATGTGACTGCAGTATCTCATCGACTAGGAGGGCTGCTGCAGATGAGATACTGCAGTCACATGGGCTTTAGTTTCAGGACCGGTCAAAAATTAAGTAGGCCTGAACACTCAAACATAAAAAACCACGCAATCAATTGCAAGATAGAGGTGAAGAAACAACACTTCTTATTTTAGGCTCGTTAAAGACTCTGATTACATAACCACTCTAGAGTCATTATATTAAACGTCTTGTTCCCTCTTTGAATAGTGGAGTTTCATCTTCTCCGCTTTATCTGGCATAGTCAACGTTTTAACTTCTTGCCCAAGTCTAGTCATTCTACCTCCTTCCTTCTCAACTAACTTGTTGGTTGCGCCTTGGTATTTGTTTTTTTATTTGTACTTTTTACTTTTAGTTTGTTTTACTTGTCAATTTTTAGTCCTTTATGTCAATTTTAAGTTAATTTTTTAGTCTTTTACTATATTGAGAATCCTGCTATTATTGAATGCTAATATGTATGTGTTTTTTATCTCAACAGACTGAAGATGCACATTGTATGTGCGAAACGTCTCTAATAAATTATTCTTCTGATGTGGTTGTCTGGCGATTTCCTGAATGGATGTATGTGGATATACCTGCATAGCCTATATATATATATATATATATATATATATATATATATATATATACTATATATATATATATATATATTATATATAAGATAGATATATATATATATATATATATATATATATATAATAAATATATATATATATATACCATATATATCTATATTTTCTATATATTGATATATAGATATTATATTAATAGAAACATTATAGTTATATATATATATATATATATTATATATTATATATATATATATATATATATATATATATATATATATATAAATATATATATATGCTTAAAAAATTACAGTAGGTGCACATAACTTCATTAAATAAGCAAATACCACAGGAAAATGATAGTCAGAAATCCAAGCGCTTTCGTCTTTACTAAGACATTGTCAAGGAGCGAATAAAATACAGTTGGAGAGAAAGGTCTAAGGTACACAACAAGATCAAGAATACCAGATGGTTACTTGTCAAAAGGGTAAAAATTAAAAGAGATAATCCAGGATTATCGGATATCACACGGTCACAAACCTTAACAGATTTGATCCTAACCGAAATTACAAAGTATCTTTACAGTTCAAAACATGTAAAAACTGAATATATTAATTTTGATGCTTATATTTATCTACAACTTTTTTCATTATTAAGAAATTCCTGGAGATTTTCGTGAACTGGCCAAATACAGAAAATATTATCCACATACCTAAACCATATAACTTTTTGGGCAAAATTCTTGGTAAGAGTTTTGTCTAAAAAAATTCCATGTAAATATTGCTAAGGACAGGAGATAAGGGATTACCTATAGCCATGCCAAACTTTTATACAAAAATTCCCCATTAAAACAAAATTCACTATCTTTGATACATAACCTTATGAGACTAATGAGGTTTGCTACAGTTAAGGGAATGTCATGAAGTTCTAATTTATCCTCCAAATATTCAAGTAAATCATCTACTGGCACTTTTGTAAATAAAGAGACAACATAAAAACTAAGAATATTAAAATCAAAATTAAAATTTAAACTATTCAATTTGTTTATAAAATCAACATTGTTTTTAACAGTCGAGGTAGAAATGTTTCCTACCAAAGGAGTAAGAATTTTTACAAGTCATTTAAATAAATTATACGTAACTGAGCCCACTGAACTAATGATTTGTCTGGTAGGGTTATTGATTTTATGTGTCTTGACTAAACCATACATATAAGGTAGGGAGGCGCATTGCGGTGTAAACTGTTTGATTAAATGGTCCAAGGCCTTCAAAATGGATTTAATTTGTTTATTAAAATGGGAGTTCACTGTCTGTGTAGGATCAGACCTCAGTTTTGTATAATTATCAGTATCATTTAGCAATGTCATTATTTTACTTACATAGTCACTTTTATTCATTATTACTACTGCATTAGATGCATTATTCGTACAAATGAGAGATTTAGATAATCCTATTAATTCAGTGGTAATAATGAATAAAAGTCCTTAGCAATATTTACATGGAAGTTTTTGAGACAAAACTCTTACCAAGAATTTTGCCCCAAAAATTTATATGGTTTAGGTATGTGAATGATATTTTCTGTATTTGGCCAGTTCACGAAAATCTCCAGGAATTCCTTAATAATCTCAATAATTTAGTCCCTTCTATAAAATTCACTGTAGAGGAAGAAAGAAATTGTAATTGTCCATAAAAATGATAGAAATTTCACCTTTTCAGTCTTTCGGAAATCAACTAACATTGCCTCTTTTGTTCATTAATACTCCAATCACCATCAAAATGTTAAATTTTCTGTTTTTTCTGGGATGTTCCTAAGGGCTTTACGTGTCTGTAGCCCGCAGTTTATTGACGCTGAAATTAAAACTATTTATGATATTGCATTGAAACTTAAATACCCAAGGACTTTTGTAGATGTGGCATGGAAAAGAGCTAGAAAAACATTTTATTCAACTAATGACAAACTTGAATTTAGTAAGCATAACATTCTAAAATTACCCTGTGATGAAAGGTTTTTAGATATTCCTAGAATTTTAAAGCTCTTTAACATAAATGTTGTTTTCAGTAATATTAATGTCAAGAGTTTAGTAATAAAAAATACTCCTAAAGATCTTCCAGGCTGCATATATGAAATTCCTTGCAAAAAGTGTGATAAAGTCTATTACGAACAGACCGGTAAATCTCTTTCACAAGGTCTCAAACAGTACCAATATTCCGCGAGAACTGGGCAAATATCGAATGCATTATTCGTGCATATGAGATTTAAATCAGCCTATTAACTGGAGCCTTAATCCCATTTAATGACACAGTTAAAAGGAATATCATTGAATCTTGTTTCATCAAGTCAAATAATAGAAATGTTCTAAATTTAAGTTTTGGTTTATTTAAACTTCATGCTTTCATAATGAAAAAGTTGTAAATAAATATAAGCAACAAAATTAATATATTCAGTTTTTACATGTTTTGGACTGTAAAGATACTTTGTAATTTCGGTCAAATCTGTTTAGGTTTGTGACCGTGGGATATCCGATAATCCTGGAATATCTTTTAATTTTTACCCTTTTGACAATTAACCATCTGGTATTCTTGATCTTGTTGTGCACCTTAGACCTTACTCTCCAATTGTATTTTATTCGCTCCTTGACAATGTCTTAGTAAAGACGAAAGCGCTAGGATTTCTGACTATCATTTTCTTGTGGCATTCGCTTATATTATATATATATATATATATATATATATATATATATATATATATATATATATATATAATATATATATATATATAATATATATATATATGAATACAATATATATGACTATAATCAATAAACCTCAATAAAATCTTATTTCTTCAATAATCCGAAGGGGGAGAAAGGAATACGAATACGCTAATAGAGAGATAGATAGATAGATAGAGAGAGAGAGAAAGAGAGAGAGAGAGAGAGAGAGAGAGAGAGAGAGAGAGAGAGAGAGATTGATGACGCAAGCAAGGATTATCTAAGCTTCCCCCGATGTTGTTGTGAAGATAAATTTATCTTGATCCTGCTAATGACAGGGAAACTCTCTCTCTCTCTCTCTCTCTCTCTCTCTCTCTCTCTCTCTCTCTCTCTCTCTCTCTCTTTTCATGTGAATTCGATATCATAAAAGGGGTTAGATTTGGTAATTGTTCTCCAAATGGGTGTTTAATCCAGATAAGCTTTCTCGATATCCCATTTCACAGTTTTCCTACTTTTTCGTTTTATATCAGACGATTAAGGCATCATTTTCTAATTGCTTCTTATGAAATTAAAGATAATGATGGCTATCCGATCTTTCCAATTGCACGGTCTTTGATTTTTCTTTTCTTAGTAACTAGCTAAGGTGCATCCTCCCTTAATTTATTATCATTAATTGTGAATTTCTGTAATTCTTATACTTTTATTGCAATTTCATGTCGGTGTGAAGGATTTATCATTGTTTGTATTTCATCTTCGACAGTCTTCTTTTTTCTTTACGGGATTCATCTTACTTCTATTTTTTGTCTTTCGTAGGTTATCGAATGTTCTATATTAAAAAGAACTGTATCTTATATATGTTGCTAAGGGGAATAATTATCACGACAATATCCTTACACCGTTTTCATCTTATTATTATTATGCTTTCATTTATATATCTGAATCCCCCTTGTCATCAATTGAAACTAGTTTTTATTTTATTATTTTTATTTTTTTTGGGGGGGGGATTGTTTTCAGTTTACATTCATGATTGTACGGAAAAGAGATTTGCAATCAGGCTTCTTAAATTAACAACAAACGTTTTAAATAATCTGAATGTCGAGGGATTTTTACTCAAGAAATCAAGAAATGCTCTGTCTGTAACCTATCAGGTCAAAGGGAATTTTGATTCCAATTTTATACTTTTTGTTTTAATTCTCCTATTGTCCTATCCAAAAAATTTCATCTTTTTCATTAATGATAAATTTAAATTAATGATAAATTTAAATTCAAATAATAATTACGTATCTGTTTCATTTAAAAAAACTTATTATTGTTCTGATCGTTTACATTTCTCTCTCTCTCTCTCTCTCTCTCTCTCTCTCTCTCTCTCTCTCTCTCTCTCTCTCCTTCAAGAACAATCGCCAGCTTCATATAAGAAGCCTTTACTCTTTTCACAAGATGATGAGACTCTTACATTCAGTCAAAGTTTTCAAGGTGGTGGTTTAATCCAGATAAGCGTCTCCGATATCTGGCGATTCCTCCATGCCCAGCGTGGGTCCTTCCTCCACTTTTCTGTAAAGGTCGCTCAATTTTACAATCACAACCGGAGTCATAACTCTGTAATTTGGTCTTGAAATTAATAATGTTTTTTTTTTTCCTTACATTATAAACGCACACGCTCACTTTTTTTTGGGGGGTGGGGGGTTGAAAATGCATGTTCAATTCAATATCGTATCGTGTGCGTGTGTTTTCTTCTTTTTTTTTTTTGAGGGGGAAGCTTTTCCCAAATGTTTCGATTTGTATATGTTTGAATGCTTCATATCATTCTTATCTTGAATTAAAAAATTAATTTTAAACCGCCATCTTAAGTTAACTCTTCGAGCAAGCATTCTAAATGACTTCAATAATAAAAATGTTTTTGTTTCCTGATTCAGTGACTTTTTAAGTCTAATATTCAGCTTCAGTCAGGAAAATCGTGGCTCATATAATGTTTAAAGATCATACCCGAAGTATTTCAATATTATATTTAAAGTGAATTATTCACTTCCCTTTCGTAATTATAGTCAGTGTTTATCTAATTGCAATTTTCAGAGACAAACGATTTCAATTCAAGATCCAAGCTGAACGCTACTTGACTCTCAATTTAGCCTGGTCGTACGCCTGTTTAATAAGCGTTTACGTAAGCAGAGGAAAATAGTTATAAAAACTCTTATAGAATACCTTTCATTGTCCTATGAATTCTCTGTAATTCCGAATAAACATTCTACCAAGTAAAAGGAACAATGTCTTTAGCATGAAAATGGAACAGAACTCATGCGTGTATTCATGACTGCATGATAAATGTTGAAGGTTTCTTAATAAAAAATTGTTGTGATTTGGAACTTCAAAGGCTTAAGTAAAGATGTAGTCAGTTCTACTCCAATCCAATAATACAATTGTCTTTGTATTTTAATAATTTACTTACATTCTTATCTATTTATTCATCAATTTTTTTTTATAATGGTTAATCTTTCTATATTTCCGGTTACCTTCTGCTACTTTTTTCTATTGAACGCCATACTCTTTATCTTTAAAAGCTTGAATTGCAAGTAAATGACCCTAAAGGGATTGTTCCATATGAATAAGTTTTATCTCGTGAATAATAATAATAAAATAATAAAAATAATAATAATAATAATAATAATAATAATAATAATAATAAATAATATTCAGTATAAAAACAGCAGTAGGAGGAGAATATTTACCTCGTTCCCCAGACAATCCTTTCCCCAATGTAGCTGGGAAGAGTTAAGCCCTTGCTTTTAACTTATTGGAAGCCAGGAGAGAGAGAGAGAGAGAGAGAGAGAGAAAAAAGAGAGAGAGAGAGAGAGAGAGAGAGAGAGAGAGAGAGAGAGAGAGAGAGAGAGAACGTCTAACTGGCAATAAACTTTTTGGGTCCTTTAAAACGTTCTGTGAGTTATTCCAGTTTCCTTCTATTCTCACTAATTGTAGGGCTGGTATCCTCATCTCGAAAGACCTGGATAATGTGTATATGTGGTATATATGCATGCATATGTATATATATTATTATATATTGCTACTTTCAAAATGCATGTTTCCCCTCTTTGAAATGTCATGTAGATTATGCAACATTTTTTCAGATTCCTAGATAGCTTAGAATAGGATGTTTTATATGAGTGTTCAGATTTCGCATTACTTAATGTAGAAGAATATATATATAACGTAAAAAGAGAGCGATTTTTACTTTGTCTTTTTGAAACTATAAATGTTTAACTTTAAGATTGGAGTGTCTGCGAGATCCGTTTGCTTTCCTGAATCTGTCAATGCATGTGATAGCGAGAGAATTGAGTCTTGCGTTGTTATCAAAACATGTCAATCTTAATTATCATTCAGCCTCCGTTTCGATCGGGTACGTGTCTTTCTTTTTTTTAACAGACTGGACTCGTACGCGTATGTCTTAGATCAAAACCACGGGCAGATTGCATATTTCTTTATGAAGATTGCGTCAGACTTCAAAGCTACTGGAAGCATTCGTGACAAGAACGTTTTGTATCATATCTGCCCTCTCCAGCTTCCGTCAAGGAAGAAAATTTCATTACATTCTATCTTGAGACCTCGAGGCAGTTAGATCGCTCTCTCTCTCTCTCTCTCTCTCGCTCTCTCTCCCTCGACATCATATTAACGTAACGTAAATTGGTCACTCGTAACTTGTGAGAATTTCATATTTGATATTTCTTAAAGTTTATTTAGTATTACTTAAATTCTTTTGTGGAATCTGAACAGACATTATTTCGTAAGGGCGCCTGGTTTTTGTGAAATTGTGTAAGACAAGACTGCAGCAGAGAAAGAAGTTGGTATACCAAAAAGGTAAAGTGTTATATTTTAGTAGTTGTTCAACTAATAACGGTTAGGTAATAACTAATAACGGATAGGAATGTGGTTTAACTAATAATGGATAGGGAGTGTGGTTAACTAATAATTGTTAGGAACTGCGGTTAACTAATAACTAATAACAGGTGTTTACAAAGGTTTGGTAAAAACTGATGTTTACAAGGTTTTGAGTGAAAACATTTACACTTTTACACATTGCTGATTTTTGTGTTTGTGATTGTTCCATTGTTCATGCACTGTTTCATTTTCTTTATTGAAGTGTGTCTTTTATTTTTATATTTTCATTTGCAAATTCACGAAATTTAATTGACATTAAGTTATTTTCAATTGCTTTATCATTTGAACATTTAATTAAATTTAACACTTGTGAATTAATTTGCATTTACTTAGAATTCTTTTCAAGATTTATTATTGTTTAGCACTTGTGAATTAATTTCAGGTTTTTCAATTATTGCCCCTAATACTTTTGAATTTTTGATTGAATTAATTTTCTTGAATTTTTTTGTGAAATTAATTTTGATTTTATTTTACTTAATTTGATTCAAGAATTAATTAAACTTTACTTTGTTTTCAAATAACAGTAATTTTCCCTGATTTTGTGAATTTTATCTTAAAAATTTTGAATTTGATAATAAATTTTTGTATTTAAAATTTTTATAAGTGTTTTTTTTATTTCTTATACCAGTATATTTTTATTTAATTATGAATATATTTATGTTAGGTAGAAACATAGAGTGGTAATTGATTTGCTTTCCTTCAATTTATTTGAAGTGACTTAGAACAGGGAAGTACTTAGACTTCTGAAAATCAGGAAATACTTAGACTTTTAAAGTTGTTGATGGAGTGATGGCCCTTTGATTAATTTAATTACTTACAAGATTACCTCACACCTGTTTTGATGAACTTAGTCTGATTTTCTGCAATACTGGTAAGTGTTAAGGGATCACTGTTGCCTTTAGAGTATTCAGTCATTTAAACGTGTTATGAGGGTTCAGGTGTCTGGCTTTTGGTGAGGTAATTGATGAATGGTAACCAGATACTTGGCACTTCGTAACATTGTTTAATGGTGCCCAGAGATCCAGGAAAGCAGATTTCATTATCACTCTAGAATATACTGGTGGTGTTAGGGATATATTTTGTTAGGAGAGTGACCATATAGTTTTTGTTTTGCATTTATTGTATTGAATTGTAATTTGATAACTTAGAGGAAAATGGCTCAGTTCAACGTTCAGGAATTTTTAGCAGCCCTTCCATCCAAGTTCTGTTTCAAACCACTCTGTCTAGAGCACAGTGGACCGCTTTAGCAGAGGCATGTGGTGGTTATGTGTCTACTAGTATGGTAAAGGCACAAATAAGATGTATTGCTATGGAATCATTGATAAACTCTGGTATAATAACTGATGAAGATGAGTTAGAATTGGCTCAAGAGTTGTTGAACGTAGCACGTGCTTATCTCATAAATAAGCAAGCAGAAAAAGAAAAGAAAGAGAAAAGTATGCAGAGTTAGAGCTTAGACGCATTGAAGCAGAAGAGAATTTGATTAAGCTAAAAATGCTTGCTGAAAGAGAGAGAATGCAAGCTGAAAGAGAAAGAATAGACAGGGAAAAACAAGAAAGAAGAGAAAGAGAAGAATAAAAAGCAGCAGAAGAGGAAAGAGAAAGGATAAAAGAGGAAAGAGAAATCGCAAGACATGAAAGGGAAATGGAATTAATAAGAGCTAGATCCACATTACCTGTAACACCGTCTAACCCTAACCAAGGTAATCAAGACCCTGTATTTGATGTGGTGAGAGTACAGAAGTTAATCCCTAAGTTTACTGAAGAAGCTCCAGATGAGTTTTTTGATCACTTTGAGAAAGTGGCTTCAGGTATGGAATGGGCCAGATGATAAATGGTTAGTTTTTGCTTACAAAGTGTTCCTTGATTGGTAAGAAGAAGTGCTTATCTAGCCTTAACAGGCTGATCAGTGTAAAGACTACAAGGTACTTAAACACAGTGTGAGCTACAAGTTTACCAAATGACCCCAGAGTACTACAATGAGAGATTCAGAAATTTAAGAAAAGATGAGAAGGGAATATTCTTAGATTATGCTTACAAAGTGAGAAGGTGTTTCAAACGTTGGGTAGAAGCTGCTAAAGTAAAACTTTTGATGAGTTAGAAGAGTTACTTGTTCTTGAACAGTATCTTAAGGGAATTCCTGAACATATAAGAGCCTATTTAAGAGAGAGAGAAGTGAAGAAACTTGACAAAGCTGCTACACTTAGTGAAGATTACAATATAATCAGTAGTAAACGTAATTACAATGTCAAGTACCAGAGTCAACAACGCCCAGGTTTTAAGTCTTTTCCAAATAACAGGAACAAATTTAATGGGAAACCTTCAAGTGATAATACCAAGAGTACACAAGGTAATACACCTCAGCAAACTAATGTGAAATCCTCATCCAGAGTTTTTCAAGACAGTTACAGAAAACCTAACTGTTGTCTGTTTCAAGTGTGGAAGAGTAGGACACTACAGTCAAGAGTGTTACTGCAATCAACAGCAGTCAAAACCAGTTGGTCAAGTTGCAAAAGGTGACCAGGTGAAACAAACTACGAAGAGCAGTGTGGGAAAGAATCAGACTCCAGAGAAGAATGAAACTAAACAAGCTGAATGTTTAGCAACCAGTGGAAATGTTACCTCAAGCAGTGAGTGTCTAAGCAGTGTAGAGCTTTTAAGCCATACATCTATGAGGGTATGCTGTCAACTCAAGAAGGAAGTATGCAGGTACCAGTCAAGATATTACGTGATACAGGGAGTAACCATAGTGTGGGAGTACGTGGTTCTCACCCTCAGTTGGAGAAGAGTCTCACAGGAGATTCAGTTATTTTGAAGGGTATAGGAGGAGAGGAAGTAACTCCTATATGCCGCTTACACCTGTCATGTGAATTGGTGACAGGGAATGTTGATTTTGTTGTAAAAGACTCACTGGCTGTAGAAGGTATACATGTTCTGTTGGGGAATGAAGTTGGTGGTGTGCCATTTATTCCTTGTCCGGTAGTGACAGACAAACCATTGAGGATAAGTCCTACAGTAGAGTTGGGGAGAAAAATAACCCCCACCTGTTTCCTAGTTGTGTAACTACCAGAAGTATGAAGAGGGACTACGACTGTAAGTGAAGAAACTGAGGATTTACACACCCAAGAAGGATCAAGTGAAGGATCTTTGTGCTTAGAAGAATTATTCCAGGGAAGTGAAGTTTCCCATAGTACTGACCAAGAAGAGATTTCCCAAGAAGATGAAGAAGATGACGACGATGAAGAAGAAGAACCTGATGTTCCAGAAGAGACTCCGAGTAGTCAAAGTGTTACTGAAGACAGTAGTGAAACTACAGTAGACTGAGTTAGCCAGATATTGAGAATTCAACCTTTGGAAGTTGGTCAAAAAAAAAAAAAAAAAAGTGAACAAGAGAGAAGCGATGGACTTGCACGAAGAAGGATGCATCGTTAACTGATTTGTTCTTCAGAGCTGTTGATCGAGAAGATATGCAACAAACTCCTACCTGTTACTATCTGAAGGAAGGTTTACTGATGAGGAAGTATAGACCTACAGACATACCAGGAGATGCTGTATGGGGCGAATATCATCAAATTTTGATTCCATATCCGTTGAGAAAGCAAGTGGTTGCAGTAGCTCATGAGTCTGGACATATTGGAATCAGGAAGACTGTTGAGAAGATCATGAAATATTTTTTCTGGCCTGGACTTCACAAAGATGTTAGCAGGTTTTGTCGTGAGTGTCATACCTGCCAGATAGCTGGAAAACCGAATGAAACCATCAAGAAAGCCCCTCTACAACCTATAGAAGTTCGAGGAGAACCCTTTAGCAAAGTGATTATAGATTAGGTTGGACCACTGCCAAAGACAAAGAAAGGAAATGAGTATCTGTTGACATTAATGTGTCCTGTGACAAGGTATCCAGGAGCAATTCCTGTTAGAAACATATCTGCCAAGATAGTTGTTGAAAAACTTGTGGAGTTTTTCTCAAAGTAGCGAATACCAGAAATAGTACAAAGTGACAGAGGAACAAACTTTACTTCAAAGTTATTTCAGGATGTGATGAATTTGTTAGGAGTGAAACAACAGTTATCCACTGCCTATCATCCAGAAACTCAAGGTGCCTTAGAAAGGTTCCATCAAACATTGAAAAGTATGCTGACAAAGTATTGTTCTGAGTCAGGAAGGGAATGGGATGTTGGTTTACCATTAATGTTGTTTGAAATTAGGAGTGCTTACCAAGAAAGTATGGGATGTTCACCTAATGAGATGATTTTTTGGAAGAGAGGTTAGAGGACCGTTGAAGATTCTTGCAGAAAATTGGGAAGAAAATCAAGAGGAAAGTCAAGGAGAGTATGTGAAGAACTTAAGGAAAAGGTTGAAAGAGATTAGAAAATTCTCTTTAGAAACTTGAAATTAGTCAAGAGAAAATGAAAAGGAGATTTGATGCTAAGACTAAGCTAAGAAGTTTTAGTGTTGGTCAACAAGTGTTAGTGTTCTTACCTGTCAAGAGATTTCCCTCACTAACTAAGAATTTCAAGGTCCTTACCAAAATAATTCAGAATAAAGTTAAGTGATAGAACTTATGTAATTGAAACACCAGAAAGAAGAAGAAAACAAAGGAAGATACATGTGAACCTCTTGAAACCTTATTTCTTTTCTTAGAAACTAAAACTGAAACTGTGTCAGTAACCCAGACAACTTTATCTACAGAAGACGATGATGGCTACGAATTGGGAGCTGCAAGCCAAGATGAATAATTCTTCAATTTTGGAAAATTTAAAATTTGGAGGATAAATTGAAACATCTGAGTGTTGAACAAGGTGAAGACTTAAGTGAAGTAATTAGAAGTTTCCAGAAATTTTTTCAGATGTGCCTAGACGTACTGATCTGACCAAGCATGAATCAAGATTCAAGAAGATGGAAAACCTTTCAAGCAAAGAGCCTATCGCTTATCACCGTATCATCGAGATGTTTTGAAGAAAGAAGTTGAGTATTTGCTGCAACATGGATTAGCAGAACCCAGTTCAAGTCACTTCAGTTCTCCATGTGTGTTGGTGAAGAAACCAGATGGTTCATTTAGGATGTGTACTGATTATAGGAAGCTGAATTCTATCAGTGTGGCTGATAATTTACTCCTTTGACCTCTTATAGATCAGTTACTTAAGATATTGGAACATGCCAAGTTTGTTTCCAAGATAGACTTGTTGAAAGGATATTATCAAATTCCCTTAGATGAGAAATGCGAAGTTGCTGTCAGCTTTTTATTACTCCATTTGGACTATATCCAGTATACTGTTCTACCGTTTGGTCTTATGAATGCATCCACAACATTTCAACGAGTGATGGATCAACTGCTAGGATCAATAGAAGGAGTAGGTGTATACCTAGATGACATCGTGATTTACTCTACAACAAACCGGGGGAAGAACATCTGGAAGATTTCTGAGGAAAGTTTTTCACCAAGAACTAAACTACAAGAAAGCAGGGATTAACAGTCAACAGTTAGAGAAGAGTGAGTTTTGGAAAGGCAACTGTACAGTATCTTGGGTTTAAAGTTGGGAAAGGCCTTCTTGCTCCAGTAAAAAATGCTAATGTAGAATGTATCCGTAAGGCTACCCCACCACATACCTAGGAAACAGCTACAGAGATTTTTAGGCATGGCTGGATTCTATCGTCGTTTCTGCCCAAATTTCTCAGCCGTAGTAGCTCTCTTGACAGACTTAACTAGTCCCAAAGCTAAGTTTATTTGGACTCCAGAGTGTCAAGGATCCTTTGAGAAGGTAAAAGCCATTTTAACTTCAAGACCAGTACTTCAAGCTCCAGACTTCAACAAGAAATTTGTGATACAAGTTGATGCGTCAGACTGTGGTGTTGGAGCTGTTCTACTTCAAGAAGATGAAAATAATATCTACCATCCTGTGTGCTTCATGTCTACAAAATTGAAAAAACATCAGAAAGTATACTCGACCATCGAGAAGGAAACTTTAGCCTTAATCACCGCATTGAAAAAATTTGAAGTGTAGTGAATAGACCTAGGAATGAAGAAATTTTAGTGTTGTCTGATCACAATCCACTATCATTTATCCAGAAAATGAAAAATCATAATCAAAGACTGACCAGGTGGTCTTTGTGCCTGCAACAGTATAACTTAAGAGTGCAGCACATTAGTGACAAAAACAATGTAGTTGCTGATTATTTATCTCGTTGTGAATCGTTGGATTCAACACCGTGATAAAATATCTTCTGGGGGGAGGTATATTATATATTGCTACTTTCAAAATGCATGTTTACCCTCTTTGAAATGTCATGTAGATTATGCAACATTTTTTCAGATTCCTAGATAGCTTAGAATAGAATGTTTTAAATGTGTGTTCAGATTTCGCATTACTTAATGTAAAAGAATATATATATATATAATGTAAAAAGAGAGAGATTTTAACTTTGTCTCTGTGAGATCCGTTTGCTTTCCTAAATCTGTCAACGCATGTGATAGCGAGAGAATTGAGTCTTGCGTTGTTATCAAAACATGTCAATCTTAATTATCGTTCAGCCTCCGTTTCGATCGGGTATGTGTCTTTCTTTTATTTTAACAGACTGGACTCGTATGCATATGTCTTAGATCAAAACCACATGCAGATTGCATATTTCTTTATGAAGATTGCGTCAGATTTCAAAGCTACTGGAAGCATTCGTGACAAGAACATTTTGTATCATATCTGCCCTCTCCAGCTTCCGTCTAGGAAGAAAATTTCATTACATTCTATCTTGAGACCTCGAGGCAGTTAGGTCTCTCTCTCTCTCTCTCTCTCTCTCTCTCTCTCTCGACATCATATTAACGTAACGTAAATTGGTCACTTGTAACTTGTGAGAATTTCATATTTGATATTTCTTAGAGTTTATTTAGTATTATTTAATTTCTTTTGTGGAATCTGAACAGACATTATTTCATAACGGCGTGTGGTTTTTGTGAAATTGTATAAGACAAGACTGCAGCAGAGAAAGAAGTTGGTATACCAAAAAGGTAAAGTGTTATATTTTTAGTAGTTGCAACTAATAACGGTTAGGTAATAACTAATAACGGATAGGAATTGTGTTTAACTAATAATGGATAGGAAGTGTGGTTAACTAATAATTGTTAGGAACTGTGGTTAACTAATAACTAATAACAGGTGTTTACGAAGGTTTGGTAATAACTGATGTTTACAAGGTTTTGAGTGAAAACATTTACACTTTTACACATTGCTGATTTTTGTGTTTGTGATTGTTCCATTGTTTGTGCACTGTTCCATTTTCTCATTGAAGTGTGTCTTTTTATTTTATATTTTCATTTGCATTCACAATTTAATTGACTTAGTTATTTTCATTGCTTTATCATTGCACATTTAATTAAATTTAACACTTGTGAATTAATTTGCATTTACTTAGAATTCTTTTCAAGATTTATTATTGTTTAGCACTTGTGAATTAATTTCAGATTTTCAATTATTGCCTAATACTTTTGAATTTTGATTGAATTAATTTTCTTGAATTTTTGTGATAAATTAATTTTGATTTGATTTTACTTATTTGATTCAGATTAATTAAACTTTACTTTGTTTTTCAAGTAACAGTAATTTTCCCTGATATTGTGAATTTCACTTAAAAATTTTGAATTTGATAATAAATTTTTGTATTTAAAATTTTTATAAGTGTTTTTTTTATTTCTTATACCAGTATATTTCTATTTAATTATGATTATATTTATGTTAGGTAGAAACATAGAGTGGTAATTGATTGCTTTCCTTCAATTTATTTTTGAAGTGACTTAGAACCAGGGAAGTACTTAGACTTCTGAAATCAGGGAAATACTTAGACTTTTAAAGTTGTTGATGGAGTGATGCCCTTTGATTAATTTAACTTACTTACAAGATTACCTCACACCTGTTTTGATGAACTTAGTCAGATTTTCTGCAACTACTGGTAAGTGTTAAGGGATCACTGTTGCCTTTAGAGTATTCAGTGTTTAAACGTGTTATGAGGGTTCAGGTGTCTGGCTTTTGGTGAGGTAATTGATGAATGGTAACCAGATACTTGGCACTTCGTAACAATATATATATATATATATATATATATATATATAATATATAATACTATATAATTCTGTCGGTTCTTCCTAACCTGGGGGCGCGCCCCCCCTAGAGGGGAATATCAGCAATTACCAGGGGAGGCGCGAGCCGTAGGGCAAATAAGGTTCTTAACTGGGAGAGGCTGCCCACTAGGGGGCCGTCAGCAATTTCCCGGGGAGGGGAGGCGCGAGCAAAAGTACCGCCTTATAAAGTTACTTCCAATCCAATAGTGTACTACTCTAGTTAGGCTCGTCGGACTGACCATGTTTTGTAATTATTTATTTACCTCACTCCTTATCCCTTGAAACCCCTTTTCTTTCTCAGTTTTTTATTTCTCTTTAAATCTGGGAGGGAATTTACTCATAGATGCAAGGGGGGCGTGGAAGAAAGGACCAACTCTTGGAGGGGCGTGGTAATAAAAAGGTTAAGAACCTCTGCATATGTGTATATATATATATATATATATATATATATATATATATATATATATATATATATGTGTGTGTGTGTGTGTGTGTGTGTATATATTATAATATATATATATATTATATATATTCTATATAATTATATATAATATATATATATATATATAGATATATATATAAAGTATATGTATCGGCTATACTTCATATTTATATTGAAGTATATTTGAACTTATAAATTTTCACAGATTTCACTAACAGTTAAAACTCACCAAAAAAGACTAAATGCTTAACCCACAAAAAAGGGGAAAAAAAGCCTGTAAACCAGGCAAAACTCTTGCTCTTTTGGCCAAGATAATGATAGCAAGAGAAGAAGAGGAAGAAGAAGAAGAAGAAAAAGACGAGGAGGAGGAGAAGGAGGAAGAGGAGTAGTGACAATATCAATGACGAATGCCAGAGAATGAGTCTTACATAACTCACGCACGAAAAAGGATTCCCGTGAGACTTATTGCTGGGAATTCCTGTATTCCGAAAGAAACCTGTTATTTGCTTGATTAAATGTCACCGACGAGGGACTGAGAAGGATAATTCAGACCCGGTGAAATTGAAGTGATTTTGTGTTTGTGATCGGTGCAGTTATAATCAAGTTCCGTCTGGTCATTTATTTGTTTATCGATGTTATACGTCATCAGCGACTCCTGGACGATTATTGATAAGTGCTATGAAGCCGCTGTAGACCAGAGGGTTGGGTATAATTTTGCTTTTTGCTAAAAATTCTCAAGAAACAAAATATCGTTCCCTTAACCTGACTGAAACTAGGTCATTGTGCCCTTAATGGCTGATGCCACTGCAAACCGGGGATATAAGTTTGCTATTTGCAAAAAATTGCCATAAATTTAGAACAGTCTAACCCAACCTAGGCTGGAGCCCCTGCAGACCCGGGTGTAAGTTTTTTTTTTTTTTATACAAAGCTTTTTTTTTTTTTCTTTTTTTTTTTTTTTTTTTTTTTTTTGCTTGATATAACCTAAACTAACTTAACCTAGGCACTGTGCCCTAACTTGGCCGGAGCCCCTCCCTGCAGACCAGAGGTATAAGAACTGCCAACTTAACCTAACCTTCCTTTAAAATAAACTAACTGGGTCATAGCGTCCTGACTTTGGTGGTAAGGCTTTGCCTCTTCCCAGTACAACAAAGATTTTCGATATGTTCGGCCACTTCAGAGATAATTTTAACACCCACCCCGTAATCAATCCGTATTCGCTTTCTTTTGCATCAGTCCTTGCATAACAGTCTATGTGCACTGCAGTGCAAATAATCACACACTTGTAGACACAAGAGCCCTGATTTTTATATTGTTATAGGTCACCATTGGTTTAACTTCATCGGTGGCCTAAACCGACCTTGACCCATTTATATCGGACAAAAAATACTTCTGTGATTATAACTTGGATTGCGTGAAGGCCATCAGAGCTTGTCCTCAGCCTCTTGGAATGAAATTGAATTATTTACCTTCATTTTGCTATTCTTTCTATTTTTCCCTCTATAGAAACCTAAAACTATAATGCCTATCTTGTCAAGACGAAACATAAAACAAAGGAAATTCCAAAATCTTAATTTTTGTTGCTTGTGTTGCATTCTGCATATTTCCATATTTCAGCCGGATGAAAACGACAACAAACGTACGTTCGTTAAGGAAGTGACGAGAGAGAGAGAGAGAGAGAGAGAGAGAGAGAGAGAGAGAGAGAGAGAGAGAGAGATGTTTATAGCCAACAAATCCCGCCTGAAAGGAAACAGAATTGCGAATTACTCTACAAGCACAAAAGTGGACTGAATCTTATGTTTGCTGTTGCATTTTTGCACTCCGGTTGGGCAAGAATAATGATTATCAAAGCACATACATCTACTCTCGCGCGCACACACACACATACACAAGAGAATAGATTCACAAAAAAGATAATCTTCGATTCTTGAGTAAAATAAAACACCACCAAAAGTCTCTCTCTCGTCTTTTTCAATGTTCGAAACTGATCCAGATGTTGCAGAAATTTATCTCTTCTTTCCATTTCATTTGTTTCACACCGACTTTCAGTTACCAAGAAACGAAATGTTTTATATGAGAAGAAAAAATATTACCGTAAATAAATGGTTCAAATTACATAATTTTGCTATGACACCAGACTCCAACCTCCCCATTATCACCACCAGTTTGTGTGTGTGAGAGAGAGAGAGAGAGAGAGAGAGAGAGAGAGAGAGAGAGAGAGACTCCTCTCAATCTCTTATACTGATCAAGAGAGGGTAAATTAAACCCCGTAGCCTAACTATTTCCATTTCATCTCCGCTCTGTCCATATGGAGTCGCATTACTTCTCCATCTAATTTTCTAATTCCCTTTTCCCATTATTTTCCTCGTAGTTCTTTCCTCATATTTCTTCCTTCTCACACTTCGTTCCCTTCGCTCTGTCTTCAGAAACGTGAAGGAAACATGGTATAGGTTACACTTTTTGATCACAGTAAATATTTATGCTTGATATTTCGTTTAACTCTTGATGTGTTCTGTATATATGTTATAATGCACTATTTTCATGGTTTAACTTGAGTAAAAACTTAATCTTATGCATACATATTTATTCTCTGTGATTGGTGAATGTTTTTTCATGATATTATCTGTGCACATTTTCTGTCATTTAATATTTTGTTTTTACGAATATATATATTATCATACTACAAATTTGATGAGTGCTAATTCTCCGGATGATAACATTTCATTCGTTGCTCTTTACATTGTTTTCGTGTTTATTCGTTTTAGTTTTATTTTAATTCTTCTATATAGTTTACAGTCTTATGAGAGTAACAGGTAAAGATTTCAGTTGGATCCTTTATATATCAACTTCTCTCTCAAATATTTGAGAATTCCTTAATTTTTCGTATCCTTAACGATTCTGTCATTTTTTTTAATAATTTCCTCCTCTTTAACAAATCATCAAATGACTCGCTCATTGTATCACTATTTGCATGACACTGTCACTGTGAATCAATGAACCTGCATTCTTTTCTTGCGTGGCATTACGTAATACTATAATCAAGAGTTATCACTTCACTGAATCATACAAAAGGATTACTTGGACATGCAAGATTGGGTGTTCCAGGTAAAATTCCGAGAATCGTTTTCAACGCTGATATTGGCACCATAATTCCCTCGAATCATATCCCCTTGTGGTTTCCATTCTATAAGTTTGAATTCCTGTACTGTCTTAGGGTAGTCTAGATTCTACGCAAATCGTCAAAGGATATAAGATTCTTTCGTGACGTTATTTACACCCTTTTGGTACTTACCAAAGAAACTTACCCTTTATCCGATAAGTTTAATGTATAAGGACATTATTGCAATGAATTAGGAAGCTTCAGATGTTTATTAAATCGCCAGAGCTTGTAAGTTTCCTTCGTAAAGTTATTTTCATTATTTTGCAGCTTACTCGGGAAACGTAGTCAAAAAGTCGCACCCATGTTTTCTGACACAAGTGATTGATATAAAAATGGTTTAAACGGGGAATCAGAATTTAATAAACTAGTTTTCCCTTTCCTAGTCGAACTTACCTTCAATTCCAGTTCTAAAGATTCTAATTTCGAGGAATTAGAATTTCCTAGGGTCACGTAAAACGACATGGAAGTTTATACTGGTTAAGTGTATTCTTTCATGCACAAACAACTGGAATCACATTATATAAAGCGATTCAAACATTGCATTGATATTAAGGAAGAAAAGTCATTCGTTTCTTCTTCAGTATTCATTAGTAGGTGTGGTAATTTACAGTGAGTTACCAGAGCATAATCCGTAAACAGGATAAGATATATGAATTAATTTAATTTTTGTATACTTTAATAACGATTTGTGAGTAATAACCTTACTTTTTTACGTCTAAAAGGCTTATGCCTAAATTAAAATACTGTTACACTCCCAAAGATTTGCAAAGAACACTTTCCCATTAAATTCATTCTATTCCACAAAATTAGTTTAACCCTTTTTTCGCATCTTGTAAATATGTATCTAGATGAAATTATTTCAGTAGCCCCAAAAAGCTTTTTAATTTACTCCCTCCCATTCAGTTCCTTTCCTGAAACAGTATTGATTGAATTCCAAACTCTGACTTTCCACTAGAGAAACAGCTAAGCTAAAAGCAACCCCGAGAAGGAAAGCTTTCAGCGTCACTACCCATCTGCAACAGCTGTTCTAATCCTCTGCCATTCAGCGACACACGAGGTCAGGGTTACATTTCCTTTGCATCGATACCGATTTGCAGGTTGGCCTCGGCTTCAATGTAATGATGCCAGAGAGAGAGAGAGAGAGAGAGAGAGATATTCGACATCAACGATCTAGCTTTATTTTAAGATTGGAGAGAGAGAGAGAGAGAGAGAGAGAGGGGGGGGGAGGGTGGGGGGGGGGGGGGGCGCCGTTCCACTGCCATGGTCTACCTTTGCTTTATGATTGGTGTGAGAGAGAGAGAGAGCGATCCACGACGACGTTTTGACTTCTGGAAAAACGAGCGGATCGGAACATAAATCTCTCTCTCTACGTCCAGGGAATCTGGGCATTATGCCAAGGCCTGATAAGACTGCTGCATCACTCGCAGTGTCAGTCTTCCCAGAAGAAAGATTACCCGATATTTAATTTAGTTTTCTTTCAGTGCCTGAAAGTCTCAGCCAGGACCTTCAAGGGAAGGCCTGAGTTGAGTATAGAATTTAGACCAAAGCCCGACCACTGGGACCTATGAGGTCATTCAGCGCTGAAATGGAAATTGAAAGTAAATGGTTTGAAAGGTATAACAGAGGGAAAACACCGCAGTTGCACTACGAATCAACTGTTAGGGGAGGGTGGAAAGTCACATGAAGAAAGAATATGAAAGGAGGTACAGTAAAATGAACGAAAGGGTTTCAGCTAGGCGCCTAGGGCACGCTGGAAAGAACCTCAAGCCATGCCTACAGTGCACCGCATAAGGTTTACAGACGGCACTATTCACCTACGGGACAAGGAAGGCGGGTAACGTTAGGTAGGGTAGTCTCCAGTTTGCACCAGTCTGTAGGGGTGCCGATCGTAAAAATATTTGCCAAAAATACACTAATCAAGACAGGCTAATGAATTTATCAGGCATTATTAGCACTATAATAACGCATATTCTCTGTGAGTTTTATCATCCTACAGGGAAAATAAATGATTTTATGAAAAAAAAATGTGAATTCAGGGCCCCTTGTACTGAAGGTTATTTGGTGATCGGTGAGGAAACTACAGTCTTGAATAGAAATTCGGACTTATCAGAAATGTTGGTATATCCACCTGGAACATGCACATAAAGTATTATCAAAATAGAACAGTAAATAAGCAAAGTAATAAAAAAAAAAAAGAGCAACAACTTCATGTAAGTTCAGCGAAAGCCCCGCCGAAAAATAAGACTATAGCTAGGAAGAAATATTCAGAAAAAATTCAAACCTCGATTTAGGGACAAAACCTTCTGAGTTTGTAGTTATGTCTTGATAGCCTAAAACATCTAAAATTAATTATTATTTAGGACAATCAAGAATAACCCCCCCCCCCGCCCCCCCCCCCCCCCCCCCCCTCCCCGAAAAAACCAAACCAGAGAAAAAGCGAAAAAAGCGATTTTTTCTTGAGGACAAGAAACTTGAAAAATTAGTTTAGATACCTAAAAATGGTTTTCTGCGATGAAACTACTCGTAGGAAACGTAGAAAACGACATCGACCAATTTAGAGAGATATACTATAATATTTGAGATTTCCATATATATCGGCTGCGCTTTCGCTTCAGTTGTTGCTCTCTTTTTTTTTGTTATTACGTGCTTATTTACTGTTCTATTTTGATAATGATTTATGTGCATATTCCAGGTGGATATACCAACATTCTGTAAGACCGAATTTCTATTCAAGACTGTAGTTTCTCACCGATCACCAAATAACCTTCAGTACAGGGGCCCTGAATTTCACATTTTTTTTCTTAAAATCATTTATTTTCCCTGTGGATGATGATAAAACTCACGAGAGAATATGCGTTATTATAGTGCTAATAAAGCCTGATAAATCATTAGCCTGTCTTGATTAGTGTATTTTTGGCAAATATTTTTACGATCGGCACCCCTCCAAACTGGAGCCTATCCTAAGTTAAAAGGAAAGTGCTGAAGATGGAAATTGGTCTGTAAAGGAAGGTAGGTTTGTGATTTTATAGTTAAATATAATGTCATTAAAACGAAGACTCTGGAACAAAAGGTAGTTACAACTTCAGAGAACGGAAACGTTAATAATTAGGAAAAACTAAAGTAATTCTAAATAACTTTTATAAGATACTGATATTGCAATGTTACGATTAGATTTAAAACAATGGATGGAAACAAATTACACTTGGAAAATTTCATTGTTTTCTCTATTACAAACTTTCACGCAAACAAAACAAACACAATAATTTTTCGTGTCAACCAAGTGGGACGTAGACACACGGACTATCTTACCTTACAATAAAAACGATCATAACGTCACGAAAGAATCTTACATCCTTTGATCGCGTCCCACTGTCGAGGAATCATTCATTTTTATTTAATTTTTTTTATTTCACTTATTTTCCCGTCTGAGATTTAAGCGTTGATAATCGACTTTAAACCTGCATTTCATTGATTTGCAAAACATTACTACTTCCTCCGCTCCTTATCGTAGAGGCAGGGCACCGATGGGACAATTTTGGTTTTAATCTCGACCAGCTTTGAATGGAAGCTTCGAATTACCCGAACGAGATACTTCTCTTTCTCTACATTTATCAGAGCCTGTTTCCGTAACGCCCATCGATTAAAAACACGAGTTTCTATCAGGGAGAAATCTTCTTAGTTTTCCAACTGCTAATGATTCCATTTGTTCTGAAATAACTCTCGTATATCCAGCCCTTTAAATGAGCAGTTATATTTTCTGTTACGAAGGATATGGCTAATCTACTTCAAGTGGCGCTGCAAGGTTTTAATTTTATTTCCTTATTACACAACTTTTAGATTTAGATTTTGTTTTGTTAGCAGGGGACAATTAATTATTTTTTTCCCTTATAGCAATGACTATAGCTTCATTTTATTTTGTTAACAGTCTAAACAATTAGAGCCACTTCTGGCCAAAACCTCAGAAAATGTTTTCATTCAACTTGGTTCACCATTCTCAAAAATCCTTATCCTGAAAGATACTGGGAAATAATCTTTCTTCTCAATTGAATTTCGAACGTATTAAAAATGAATAAATGAATAAAACCCCCAAAAAAACAATATACCGAAATAGAAAAAAACAGGAATAGGGAGACAATGGCACCTCATTTGATTAAGACACTTTAAAACTTATACTATTCAATTCGCCTTTTGACAGAGATAAAAAGCACGGATTTCAAGAACTATACGCAAGGAAGTATTGGAGGAAGTGAATATAAATATCGGCTCAGACAATTGGAACAGAAAGCAAAATATCCTTCTCTGTCTGATGTGAATATAATGTTGGCATCTTTTAGGGAATCATTTTGTCATAAAATGGTTTAATACGGATGAGGCATATATTTCTCTGCAAGTGTGACTTTTTGTATTATGTAGAACGCAGTTGTTTAGATGTTTCCTAACTACCAATTCGTTATTTTTTTATATAGCTCTTTCCTTCATAGATTAAGAAGTATTGTGGACCAATGTCCTGGCTGCATCTCATTTTGTATGTGATGTTGACCTGTATTCATATGTCATTAGAAATGAAGCGGTAATTATTATTATTATTAATATTATTATTATTATTATTATTATTATTATTATTATTATTATTATTATTATTATTATTATTATTATTATTATTATCGTTTTCGTACCGTCACAATCACTCTATTTGCAAATAGAAATGAAATAGCCCAACATAAGTCTGTCACACTAGCTTCCTTACAGTCACAATCACTGTACAGTTCTACGAACTTCAGAATAGAAGCAGCCAGAAGGCGCCACAAGTCATGCAAATCAGCAATATAAAAGAATAAAAGGTATAGAGCTCAAATATGACCCTGTTACCTAATGGAGTCTGGGTGTTACATAATAGTCGTCTTTTCCCCTTATGCTCTTGCGAAAAGGAAGGAAGGAAGGAACGAACGAAGGAGCTCTCAACACGCAATTCGACAATTTATTTTTATCATTTCACCAGTCGATAGCTTTCTGGGTGGGGATGAGGTGGGGGGGTTCCCTTTTCCGGGAATATTTGACGCATAATCTTTCGAGAAATGCCTCTACCTCTAGTCAATGAAATTACTTGAATATAACTGAGCGAGTTTATCATAGCTTTTTTTTTTTTGTCAGGGATATTCTATTTATTTATTTATTTTGGTGGGGGAGTTCGGTGATTTTAAATGCAAACCAAGGAAGGGTTTTACGTTAGCAAAGGATTTTCTCAGTTAAGTGCAGGATGGGGCATGAGACGCTGTATACTTGCATAAGAATTATTAGAAGCAAACGCAGACTTTCAGCAAGAAAATGAATCACCATCCTTATTATTCTCATTAGATTTCACACCCTCTCTTTCTGACAGTTAAGAATTATTATTATTCCTTGTTTTGGTAAGGCAATTCGTAACACTCCGTACCTCTTGAAAAAATAAAAAAAAAAAGGGGACTTTTTAACTAGTGAGAGACCTGTGTCTTTAATCTCCTTTCACCCGTACAACGTTAGACTTTCATTCCTGCCCAACGGAAGGAGTTTGTCCTGCATTCTGCTCAATAGCCGTGACATCACTGTAATTAAAAAAAGGGGGAAGCTTTTGCTCCTTTATTCGCTCTCAGAAAAACCTCACTTTTTCAGTCTTTTGACAGGATTGGTCTTTTATCCCCTCGAGAGACGTAAGACAATCTTTATTACGAAATCGAATAAACGATGCAAGTGTCGAATTAATATATAATGAGGTGATAATAACGATTTGTCCAAATCACTTGTGAATTTTAATGAATATCAATATATATGATATATATATATAATATTTATGTATATTTTATATATATATATATATATATATATATATATATATATATATATATATATATATTATATATATATATATCATTCGTGTGTGTGTGTGTGTGTGTTTGTGTGTGTGTAAGTGTGTATGCGTGGGCGTGTGTGCGCGTGAACACGCTTGTCCGTGTGTTTAAGAGTATGTATGTCCTATGTGTATGTTTTTTTTTTGTATCTCTGAAGACGATTTATATGTACACACACATAACTTTTTATGCTTTTATATAAATATTATATATATATATATATATATATATATATATATATATATATATATATAAATATATGTATATGTATATATATATATTATAATATATATATATATATATATATATATATATATATTTCTATATACAAATATATATATATATATATATATATATATAGATATATATATATATATATTTCTATATACAAATATATATATATATATATATATAATATATATATATATATATATACAAATATATATATATATATATATATATATATATATATATACAAATATATATATATATATATATATAATATATATATATATATATATATATATATATATATATATATATATATATGTATGTATATTTCTATATACAAATATATATATATATATATATATATATATATATATACTATATATATATATATGTATTATATATATATATATATATATATATAATATATATATATATATATATATATATATATATCAATAGGGAGAGAGATTGAAGAGACTGAGAAACGAGAGAGAGAGAGAGAGAGAGAGAGAGAGAGAGAGAGAGAGAGATTCCGGAAAAGAACACAGTCTTTTTACCTAGAAGAAACGAAGGTTAAGAGCAACATAAATCTTTCAAATTGTCCAAACAAAACTTGATATTCTCAAAAGCAGATTAGCCAAGATCGCGAATATTTCGTACTGGAGTTTCATGAAAAACCACCGAAAAAAAAATGTGTTGCCTCAATTCTTCCCTAAAAAAATTTTAGTTAAAGGTGAAACTTCAAACAAAATCCGGCTAAAACTTATAAACAGGTTTGCTTAGTCATTTTCTGTAATTATAGTAACAAATACAATTGATGTAAAACATTAGTCATCAAAAATAAGAAACCCTTACAAAGGTAAACTACATATAAAAAGAAGATTCTGATTCTATAATAACGAAGTATATTCAAATCAATCTAATCATGCCAGTTTTAGTTTATGAACATGCAATCAAACGAAGCATTTTCGAATGAGATTCAACATTTCAAAAGGGTGGAAAGGTCCATGAACCAACTACCTCTGGAAGGCTTCAACACTCAAACTATTTTCAGTTCAGTTTCAGAAGATCGAGTAATACCTTCCCCATTGACTCAAACACGACGAGGAAGGGTGGAATTGAGTCAAACCCAAAACCAGTCAACAGGAAACGGGAATATAATCCCTCCTGTTGAAGAGATAGTCAGCCAAACAAATAGGATGGAATACTATAGCAGATTCCCATCAACTGTGCATTTGATGTCTAGCCCCATCCCTTACGACGATCCTGATTGGTTATTGATAAGCCAATCACAGGGCTGAAAACTCTCAGTCTCTCGAGAGAGTTCACATAAGCAGGATGTATGTTCCACCTCTCCTG
This sequence comes from Macrobrachium nipponense, assembly GCF_015104395.2. Lineage (NCBI taxonomy): Eukaryota > Metazoa > Arthropoda > Malacostraca > Decapoda > Palaemonidae > Macrobrachium > Macrobrachium nipponense. The sequence continues at coordinate 70,511,110 of NC_061109.1, forward strand.
AGAGATACGTCTCCTTAAGGCGTTCCTAATTGGCTGTTGATAAGCTAATCACAGAGTTTCCAGCCCTGTGATTGGCTGATCAACAGTCAATCAGGAGCGTCGTAAGGGACGGGCCTAAACATCAAATGCACAGTTGATGTGACTCTACTATAACTCAGCAGTTCTTTCATTACAAAAGGAGGTAGACATGAAATAGTCTGAGACTAATAACAACAATTTTCAATATATTCTCGAGTTCTCTTCAGAGAGAGAGAGAGAGAGAGAGAGAGAGAGAGAGAGAGAGTAACCAAGAATTATAATAATCTCATAACGACCATTCACCAAAGCCCATCGACGTAATTATTCTGACTAACAACTATTTCCCGTTTACTCTTGGAAACAATAGCGAGAGAATCTAGGAATAACTGCACCAGTAATTT
>NC_061109.1:70514028-70527817 GCF_015104395.2 Macrobrachium nipponense
AGGAGAGAGAGAAAGAGAAGAAAGGAAGGAAGAAAAGAGAAGAGAGAGAAGACAAGAGAAAGAGAGAGAGATTTAAGAGAGAACAAAGAGAGAAAGGGGAGAGAGAGAGAGAGAGAGAGAGAGAGAGAGAGAGAGAGAGGAACGGAACGAAAGAAAATGCAAAGTGTACAGAAGAGAGAGAGGGAGAGAGAGAGAGACGAGAGAGAGAGATGAGAGAGAGATGAAAGAGACATGAGAGAGAGAGAAAGACTGACACTTCCTGTTTAGTTATTAATCTAATGAATATATTTGAGACCGTCTGCTTTTAAGAAGTTTTATCGTATATCTTTTGGAAAATAATTATTATGAAGTCTTATCACGTCGTATTGTTGTAAATCGTTATATTTTCTATAAAAAAAGCCTTAAATATTATTGGAACTGACTATTCATATTAATATCATTCAGATGGAAATGTCCTTCTTTTTCATTATCCTATAGCAGCTCTCTCTCTCTCTCTCTCTCTCTCTCTCTCTCTCTCTCTCTCTCTCGGCTTCCTTGGCTCATTGGCACTGCTCACCATAACAACACTTCTTAGAATTCCTTGAAACAGGTTTCCATTTGTAGTTCGTCTTCCGAAGGATCCCTCAAATGAACATTGACAATTTCACCTTGCACAAAATCGGTTTATTGATGATCTTCTAATAGCTTCTTTCTCATTTTGCTTGATCTTCTTTTGTCTCTTACGAAATCAGAGTTTTTTTTTCTATCGATGTTCTTGCTATCCTTCCGTTTGACTTCTCTTTGGTTTATCTCGCTTTCCTCCAGCTCCTCTCATTTCCGCTTCCAGGACTCCTTCGTGGATCCAGTCTTCCTTTATTTCTCGTCTCCTTATATCTCTTTTCTGCAGACCTTCATGCATCCTTTTTCTAATTTCTCTCAGCCCTTCTGTTAGCCCTCCCCCTCCTCTTCAGCATCTTGAACTAATAGCATCTGAATTTCTTCTTAGTACCTTTAGGAACGTTCTCTTTGACCTCTCGCCTTCCTGGAGGCTCCTGTCCTCTGTCTTTTTTAAGTGAACAGTTAGGCCGTCTTTGGCATTCGAAGGATTCTTTTTTAACTCCTCCAGAAGTATTCCGTCCTGCACCTGCAAAAGTAGCCCATCTCTTCCGTCAGCTTCTGAAATTTTTCTTAACTCTCTCTCTCTCTCTCTCTCTGTCCTTGCGCTTTTAACGGCATGATGCCTCACTGCTGGGGTGTCATCACAGGCCAAATCATTGCAGAGTTGTTTAGCAGCAATGAGCGCCTTCCCTCTGCTCATTGGCACTGCTCACCAAAAAAATACTGTAGTTCTTGAAGTATTGCTCCAACTCTGAATTTATATATAATCAGAATTTCTGAATATATATAAATTTAGAATTTCCTGGCATGGTGTTATTTGTTTTTCCACTTCTTTCTGAACAATAAGTTGTTTGTGGACGGTCATCTGGCAGCTTGTACCGTAGTCCTTGAAGTTTGGTATCGCTCCAACTCTGAATTTATTTATATTCAGAATTTCTGAATATATATAAATTTAGAATTTCCTGACATGGTGTTATATGCTTTCCAACTTCTTCCTGAAGTTTGGTATCACTCCAACTCTGAATTTATATATATTCAGAATTTCTGAATATATATAGATTTAGAATTTCCTGACATGGTATTATTATGCTTTCAACTTCTTTCTGAACAATAACTTGTTTGTGGACGGTCCTCTGACAGCTTATACTATGTTGTTTTCACATTTTGGAGGGCTCCATATATGTACCAGACATTTCCTCCAAAAACATGTTTTTATTCCTTGTTGTGTTTGATGGCAGACTCTCTCGTGGAGGGTGAGGAAAAGAGCTTGAAGCGGAAGGTTGGTTTGAGAATCTGCCGGAGGCTTTGACTCGTCTCTTCTTGATTTCGAAGTCTTCCTCCTTCCTTGAAGACAGACGGAGACAGTGTGTTCGTTCGTTCGTCCTCTTCCATGTGTGTCTTGAAGGGCGCTTTCCCGTTGGGATTCTTGAGGACTTGGGAAGCCTTTCATCCTCTTGAGTTCCGCCATCTAAAGTTCACACTGGAGTCGACGCTTCTCCTTCGTGAGGTCTTCCACTTGCTCCAGCAGGCGCTAAAACCTGAGCTCGAGGTCTTTCCTCTCGGATTCGCCTGCCTCGGTCGCGTCATTTTGTTCCTGGATGAGCCTCGCCATCCGCGATGCTTATTCAGTCCTGAGCTGCTGGCTTTCTTCTTCAGTCGTAGGAGTTTCTCAGACCTTTGAAGCTGGCAGTTTGCCTTTGCTAACTGCACAGACAAATTCCTCACATAATGCATAGATTTTCTGCCCAATTTCCTTTGTGTTGTACTTCATCTGGTGATTTTCTTCTGTGATCTTGAGGATCTTGTTTTCCAGCTGTTGTTTCTCCCTCTTTATCTTTCTCCTTCTTCAGAAACAAAGTTTCAGCCTCGAGCGAATGGGCCCTCTCTGTTGCAACACCTCATGAGCGATCTGTCCAACGCCTTCGTAGTAGTCGACCTCTGCTGCAACTGACGATTTATGTAAAGTTCACTTGCTGGATGGTGTCTCGCAAGGCCTCAATTCTCTCATCAAATTTCCTTTTCCTTAGGCTCTTCAGCTCCATCATCAGAGATCTACATCCTCACCAGTGAATAGGCCGCTACAGCAAACAAGATGACTATTCCTGCGTCAGACTTCTCCCAGTAAATCGCTAGACATGTGGACAAACCGTCGGAACAATGGCAGCTGACGAGGCCAGACAAGGCCATATTTTCTTCAAGCTGGAATCCAGTTCTTACACACACTCCTCTCTCTCGATTCTTCGTTCAGTTTCTGTATATCACGAGAGATATTTCGATTTGTCAAAATATATCAGGAAGTACTTCGAAAGATTTGGATAATGTCTTGGGTCTCTTGGTGTTATAAATTGCTGAAATAATATCTCTCTCTCTCTCTCTCTCTTCTCTCTCTCTCTCTCTCTCTCTCTCTCTCTCTCTCCTCTTTTTTTTTTTATTTGCAGTGACAAGCGTAATCTTAAAGTATTACGGAATAGAGAGAGAGAGAGAGAGATGGATTGTATTTTAGCGCAGAAAAACAGTTTATTGGTATTTATGTGAAATCACTCCGTTTGGGCCAGGAAATCTAATGTTTTTATTATAACTTTTTTCGTATATAATGCCTTCAATTAAGGATTTTTTATTACTCTCTCCATCTCTCCATCTATATATATATATATATACTATATATATATATATATATATATGATGTGTGTACAAACAACTTATCAGAATATATATATATATATATATATATACATACACATACAACTTATCAGAGAGAGAGAGAGTGTCTGCGTTATTTTCTTTGAGTTTATCATTATACACAAAGTACAAAGTAGACTATGCATAAGATTAGAAGAGGATTGATTTAATTTGTAATATTCTTTTAATTCCAGAAAAGGGATGAGTTTGTCATATTATTCTATGTCATGTAATACTTATAGCAAAACATATTCACGTACAAACAAGGGTTGAGTTTGTGATATTTGTTAAACATGCAATTATAAAAAAAAATTAAATACCATTTGTCAGTATTACTAAAATATAATGAAAGTCTATTTCAGAATCTATACTCTCTCTCTTTTGTCCTTCTACAGTTACATCTTTTCAAAAGAACCAGGAAAAATCTGAATATGTTTGGTAACTCATAGGACATCACTATACCCCCTCCAACCCCCTTAAGGAGTTTCGTAATTTATGAAGGGCTCCAAATTGGTTGCTGCAATATGTGTGATCCACAGTTTGGCTTTTTATCCCTTCTGCAGTTTCTAACCCAAGGTAGTGGTCTAGGTCTTTGTTCTTGTCGGGAAATCTTAAACACAAAATTCACAAAAATTATTTCTGAATCTCCCATGTCACATTTATTAACGAAAAGGCTTCCTGCACTGACCTGCAGACATTTTTAAGCTATATTTGGGGCTACTCACAGATCTTATAAAAGAAACTATCTTTTTAATTACAGCATAAATTTAATTACAATCTGCATGAATTCACATTCATACAGTTGTATGAAAGTACTGTATGTACTTTACAGAACTAAATCAAGGTATCTGAACCATGACATAAAAGTTTTTTGGACATTTTCAAGAACAATTATTTACATTGTATATAGTCTCAGGTAGGCTAGCTTGTGAGAATAACTTAACTTTTATAACTAGCCAAGACTTGAGCTGTGGAGAGGGACAAATGAAAACAATAAACTATTCTTGAAGGTTGCCAAGTTAGGCTACTATATTACTAAGGTAAGGTTAGGCTATGGTAGGTTACCTTTAGTTATTTGATGATCAACCCTGGTAGACTAGTTAGTTGGTAAAGTTTACTTGCAGACCAGCTAGTTTGTTAAGTTCACTTGTGGCCCAGCTAGTTGGTTAAATTTACTTGTAGATGAGCTAGTTGGTACAGTTTACATTTGAAACTATAATGTAGTATGAATTTGAAGTATTCTTTTAGGTTAAAAATTATAATGGTAAAATTGAAGAATACCTTGCTACCTTTTAGTGTTCTGGCAGATCAACTTCAGATGATACATGGGGGTTTAAGAACTTATTGATAACATGGTAAATAACAGCATAACTCTTCGTTAAGACTTAAGACAGCAGCAGGCCTAAGGCCAGGCCTCAAGACACAATGTATACAACGACCTGAATGCAAGACTAGAAATATAGTCCTAAACTATAGTAACTGGGATGATAAAATTAAGAATTTGAATTTTATTGCTTATAGCAATCATATTTTTAATAAGCCCCATTCTAATGTTTTTAATTATTGCTTTTGGATATCAATTATGCACTTTACAGTGCCATTTTACACATGTCTATTTTGAAATAAACTATGGGCTTTTCATTTTGTTTTTTTTGTCACACTATTACCAATCAAATGCAGTTACATTTAATGTGTTTTTAAATATGTCAAAGGACGGCAATATAGATGGGCAATTTTCCCGTGGTAGTTTACCCAGTGGCAATATATATATATATATATATATATATATATATATATATATATATATATATATATATATATATATATATATATATATATATATGATATATATATATATATATATATATATATATATATACATGTATATTTATATATATGCATACATCACACACACACACACACACACACACACACACACACACATATATATATATATCTATATATATATATATATATATATATATATATAGAGCTACAATGTCCTTTAATATCTAATTCGCTCTACCTTGGAATTAATATATTTTCGTATATGCTTAACCGAAGGGGAATTTTTTCTCGATAATAGACTTGCCTGGATCAGGGCGCGAACCCATGGATCCTTTCAAATCAGGAACGTCAGTGAAGCTTTTACCCACTACACTGCCTCTCGCGGTGGTGTAGTGGGTTAAAAGCTTCACTGACGTTCCTGGATTTGAAAGGATCCATGGGTTCGCGCCCTGGTCCAGGCAAGTCTATTATCGAGAAAAATTCCCCTTCGGTTAAGCATATATGAAATATATTAATTCTGAGGTAGAGCGAATTAGATATTAAAGGACATTGTAGCTCGATATATGTATATGAATCACGGAAATGTGATATGAGAAATAGAGCAAATTAGAATACTTTCTATAAGTAGCCTAGATGGTTGCGAAGGCGGAGCCAAGTGGCCCATCACACTCAAATACTGGTAACTCAACTAAGTTATGCCATACATACAAATCCTGTAGTACTAGAGTAGCATATCCAATAATGTGTTCTTAGCATAGATTAACTAATAAAATAATACCTTTGCAAAATTGATGAGTTGATGGCTCACACAACCGACGGCTATAAAACCTGGTGTGTAACATCTTTGTGACTAGATTCGCACAATATTGGAAATACAGGTTAGCATAGTCTTATCAATCTAGAGCAAAAAAAGATGCAGCCAAGCACAAGCTGGTACAGTAGGGATTTACGGTTTCGTGGTCCTTGGCCAGATCCAAATAACATGAAATGTTTACTATTATTTAGATAGTGTATCAAGGTGATTTAAGTTGGAGGACAGAGAGAGAGAGAGAGAGAGAGAGAGAGAGAGAGAGAGAGAGAGAGCTGCTTATTGGATATTGAAAAAGGATATTCTGTCTGAATAATATTAGTATGAATAGTAAGTTCAAACAATATTTAAGGCTTTTTTTTACATAGAAAATATGATAACGATTTAAAACAGTACTATAAGATAAGATTTCATAATAATTATTTACAAAAAAATACACGATAACATATTTCTTAAAGCAGAAGGTCTCAAATATATCTATCACATTAATAACTAAAAGGAATAAAAGCGCTCTCTCTCTCTCTCTCTCTCTCTCTCCATAAATGTACGCATTTCTTTCGTTACTGTTCCTCGTATTCTCTCTCTCTCTCTCTCTCTCTCTATCTCTATCTCTCTAATCTCTCTTCTCTCTCTCTCTCTCTCTCATCTCTCTCTCTCTACTCTATCTCCTCTTCCTCTATCTCTCTCTCTCTCTCTCTCTCTCTCTCTCTCTCTCTCATTTTCTCTCTTCTTCTCTCTCTCTCTCTCTTCTCTACTCTCTCTCTCTCTCTGTCTATATATTTGATTCGTTATTGTATTTCTCTGCCTGAATACCGTAATTTTCCTCCTCCTCCCATTCGAACCATTCTACCTATGTACGGGTTGTTTGATCGAAGGCCACCTTTCAGGGCAATAAGGGCATGATCTCTCAGAGCCAGGTTTGGCGGGGCGACGCCGGTTTTGTTGCTGGCTGTACCTTCAGTAATTTGAAACGGAAAAAAATTCTTTAATTCGGTTAAAGATGACAGCCGAATACTTAAAAAACATACTTGACATATTCCCTTAACTGTTAACTAGTCAAGTAGTTCTGCTGATAACTAAGGGTTTGGTAGCTCTGGATGAAACTTGATATTCACCGTGTAACTCAAGGGAGTACTAAAGTCTGGCATCGGCAACGAACTGGTAAATGGTTTATATAAGTAATTTATCCCAATCATATGGTGTTAAGATACTTTTGTAAAGGTTAAGAACCTATATTTAATATTTAATAATGCGGATGTGTAAGGGCCCATTGGTTAGCTATAGAGCAGATTTGGAATATGCTGCTAGTGAAATTCATCAAGACTTCTAAGAAATTAGGTTCTCATAAGATGAAGCATTAAAAAATATAGCGAACGTGTTAATTTTCAAACGACTGAGTCCGTGGAATACTCAGCTATTTGATTTGATTTTGATTTATATACATTTTTGGCATTATGCCAAGCAATGGGGCAACTTAGGCCATTCAGTGCCAAAACGTTGACAGTAAAAGGTTATAAATGTGTAACAGAAGGAAAACCTCGCAGTTGTACTATGAAACAGTTGTTCTCTATTATTAGACCCCACTCCTTCAGTCCATCTATACAACAGAACTTAAATAAAAAGAAAAAAAAAAACTTAAAATCCCTCACCTGTTCAAGGTTCCAATTTCCTAGAGCACATTCTGACACACCGTTTGCATTTATCTATACAGACGACCCCAATCCCGTGAAAATCTACACAGATGGCTCCAGGTCACCGTAAAAGAAACTGGGGCTGCTGTCCTCTTCCCACCAAACTTTTCCAACTACTATTGCAACCTGTAGCAAGCATAGCTGTTTTGTTTGCACTAAAAAAACTTCCAATCTACCCCCCATCCACCCTCTGTATTTCCAGACCCTGCTAATTCTCTATCCTTCATCCAATCTACTGACTACTTCCACCCAGTAGTCCTTGAAATTTTAAGTTTAGCAAAAATAAATAGTTTGCTTCTGCTGGACCCCGAGCAATGAGCAAGTGGACTTCGGCCCCCTCTGCAGCTTTGTCGATGTACTACACATTTCGAAACCATCCCACATTCAGAATACTTTCCTTTCGTATTAAGTCGCTGACAGTCTTTCTGGTTCGGTATCTCAAATAACAATCTCCGCATAGTTAAACCTACCGTATTAGCACGATTAAACTCATCCCACAAGAATAGCCGATGGGAAACGGCTGTTGCCCGATTACGATTATCCATTCAAACCTCACACACTTCCATCTAACGATTGGCTCCCCTCCAACTTGTATCGCTCTTTCCATATCTCGTGTAATCCTTCCTTGCCGCCCCCCAGCACACAGCCGCACGCAACAGCCTTATCCAGCCAACCCAACGTCTAAGATAAGGCCTCCCCTCTCTCCCGCGTCCAACTCGCCTTTTTGATATTTCACTGAAACGGAACACTTCTCCATAGACATGTAATCTGCTTCCTTCAACAAAAAAATATTCATCTAATATAATTCAGACCAAAGTGTATCTATAATTGATCAGCATAACATAGCACCATATGGACTCCAGTGCCTGGTGCTTGATTAATATTAATTCAAATTAATAAGAGGAAATATCTATATTTCTGAAAATAAAATCAGGACAACTTTTAACTGGAATAAGAATATTTTCATTTCAACAAACAATCCGAGTGATTATGTTTTCTGGAAAATGATTAATATTCTTGGCGAGTTTACATTATAATATAAATTTTGGTTTATTTCAAACAGCAAGCAAAATTACTATAAGAAGTGTCAAAAAATACCCTAGAAAATGATTAATTTCAGACTATGACGTTTGTTTCTCTCTGAATGGTAATAAACAATCTGATGTCAAAAACACTATACTATATGCTCACCACTGCAGTACGTTTTTTGTTCGTAATATCAGAAGATCTATGCCTAGACTTTGTTCCCAGTTGGACTGAAATCGTCCCTTCGTCTATGGGTTGGTAGTGTTCTCAGTCACCTATTTCTGTTGCAACTTCTGTTGCGTCATTAAAACTACATTTTTTCAAGAACGTTTCAAGTTACCTGACTAGAGAATTAATCATTAATTCATTACATAGCACAGCCACATGAGAAACATTATCTGCGCATTTACCAAATTGTCTATGAACGGCAGATGTCAGTTTGAAGAGTCAATGATAGACAAAAAAGATCGTTTAAAACAAAACTACTTGTATAGAATAACTTCAAAAGTTATATTCATTTAATTTTTTCTTCATAAGTGACTTAGTATACCTATTATTTAGAGCGTAAAAATATATGGCACGACTATGATGCCATAAACACTAAAAACATCTCGTGTCTTTCCAGATGGTTATGTGGAAAAGGAGGACTATGGATGACAGTTTAGCACCAGAATAGAAGCTTTTTATAATGTAGGAGAGTGGCATACGTCCCTTCGTACGATGAGCTTGAAATTTTCCATGCTTACTCAGTCCCGGAGTCAATAACCTTACATGATTATTAGGTCAGCAGTGACCTCTAGTGACCATACAGTGACCTGTCCCAGTATCTGAGGTTTTGTATAGGATGTGTCCTGTGCGAGCGCGAGCGCGAGCGCGCGTATATATATATATATATATATATATATATATATATATATATATATATATATATATATATATATAATATATATATATATATATATATATATATATATATATATATATATATATATATATATAGAGAGAGAGAGAGAGAGAGAGAGGAGAGAGAGAGAGAGAGAGAGAGGAGATATATATATATATATATATATATATATATATATATATATATATATATATATATATATATATATATCAATAGAGGGATCCACAGTAATATCCTTGTTTATCTAGATATAATATGTTTATACAAAGCTTATATGTTTATACAAAGCTTTGTATAAACATATTATATCTAGATAAACAAGGATATTACTGTGGATCCCTCTATTGATTTCTTAGAAGCACGATACAGTGTTTTTTTATATTGCATATATATATATATATATATATATATATATATTATATATATATATATATATATATATATATATATATATATATATATATATATTATATATATATATATATATATATATATATATATATATAGTATTTGTATTCATCATTTGAGAAAGAATGATTCCAGATGACCATTCCTTCATTGGCATTATCTTCTATGACTGCCTATTATTCATTTCTTCCCCACCCATGCAAATGAAATTTTGCGATTACACAAACTTCATAGGTTCCTGGTCATTGCATGATTTCTTGCTTTAACTTTCATTTCCTGAAAGATCACTGTTTGCATAACTGCTTGTGTGTGCATTTTCATCTTCTCATAACCTGGAAGGTCATTGTTTACATAATTGAAATCTTTCATCACATTACCCATCAGCATATAGATAGAATGAAAATGTTAAATGAATAAAAGCCAGCAGCGCTGTGCAACCGCTTTGTCTCTTTTGACTATCCCCTCTTTCAAATGCTCCTTCTTCCATCTTACTTCCCGCACTCTGCTGACAACTGTTTAAGCATTATTTTCAGCGGTGAATGACCTCATAGGTCCCAGCGCCTGGACTTTGGTCTAAATTTATATTCCTACTCCGAATTGAGGTTAAAAGGACTCTCCAATTCTTGTTCAGTTTCCTCCAATGTCAAACAAAAAAATTTTTTCTCCCATGACGTTCGTTTCTGATGACGCAATCCAAGATGTCAATTAAATTACTCCTAATTTGATGGGAGAGTGACTTCTTGTCTCTGGGAGCATTGTGACTGCGAGGCATTGCTCGCGGTGTAAATGGTCCTCCAAGAGACGCATAAGTGATTAAAGTACTGGAATAGCAAAGATTTTAGTGAATTGAAAACCTGTAGATTGAGAAATCCGATCTTGGTACAAACTTTACTTATGTATCTTCTGGAAATTTAGGTTTTGTCAGGTGATGAAGGTATCACCCCCTTTTCATAAAAATATTTCTATAGAGTAGGTCGTTTGTAAAATGACCTTTTAGTAGTTCAAAATGATAATTATATTGAGGGTTTTAACTCTAGTACTACTACTACTACTACTACTACTACTATTATTATTATTTTTATTATTAATATTATTATTATTATTATTATTATTATTATTATTATTATTATTATTATTATTATTATTCAGATGACAACCATGTTCATATGGAACAAGCCCCTAAAGCCTATTAGGGGCCATTAACTTGAAACTCAAGCTTCCAAAATCTATGGTGTTCGTTAGAAATGAGTAACAGAAGTTAATGGGAGTCTGTGATTATCTTGGGAAAAAATATGAAAGATGGTCCACAAAACCTTCAGCAACAGCTCAATAGAAGTATTGCTATAATTACTGTAAAATTGCTTTGTTTTCCAGAGGTGGAATCATCTGATGTGATAATCCACAGACGAATATAGCTTTTTGATACCGACATTTTCCGAGGATCAAATTAACCGTTTCCATTGGTTATTAGGGCAATTATCAAAATTTAATCCGTTATAGATGTCATATTCCTAAAGGAAAACATCGAACCTTTAGAATGGCTTCAAGACAAGATTTTGATATAAATAAGTGACGTATCTTCTGTCCTTCCTAAATGTGTAAAGTCATATGTTCCTGACACAGCACTAAAAGTGAAATTTCTGGGGATATCATTAAATAAATTTGTTATTAATGATTTACTCATGAGGGAGTACAAAGAGTGAAACAGATCAACATGAAAGAAAACTTGCATTATAGCAATGTTGTCTAAGATTGATGGCAGTAAAGCTACCCTTTTAGAACAGAATGACTTCGTCAAAATGATTGTTTGTGTGTGCGTACCTATTTGTGTATAATTTTGTCAAGTTTTCACTATTTGGATTCTGGATTCAAAACTACTCTGAATTAGGCATGTTTGAGAGCGTGCATCTGCGTATGTATATATACTACTCATGGAGACGTTTAAGATAAATGTAGTTTAAGGTTGAAATAAAGTACAGCCTTCAATTTCCAACAAAAGTAATTCTTCAATATGGAAGGATAAATCCACCATAAGCTCAATTAAAAGCTATATCAATTAATGAACTAATTAAGCCCTTAATAGCTGTGTCAGTAGGATAATTGACCGTATGATATTTCCATGGTCATTACAGATTTTAATAAAGGGGTATATTCTATGAATATTATTTTTCCACCAATCTTTCCTATAGATATCTAATAATAATTAGTTGTAAGATGGATAATTAATGATTTTGGGTTTATTAATAAATTTCTTCATGATTTTTTTATATTTATAATTTGCCTATTTTAGACTTTGTCCATGACCAATCTCTCTTTCACGCACACACACACACATATATGTGTGTGTGCCCGTGTTAAGTATATATATATATATATATATATATATATATATATATATATATATATATATATATATATATATATCACATCACCAACCAACGTTGTCAGACCGAAAAGCAATTACTATCGGGTTGGTGTCATACAATATCCACCGGACATCTTTTATTCCATTAGAGGCAGTTCCGTCATTTTCTTAATAGGGATTCTACCTCTGATATTTCCATAATATTGAATCCACTGTTATCATTTTCTAAACATAAATTCTATCTCAGTTATTTTCTTAACATAAATTCCTGTGCCACATTTACTAAACATAGATTCCCGTTCCGTCGTTCTCTTAATATTAATTGCCGTTATCATTCTCTTAATTTCCAGTCCTACTCCATCATGTTTAAATACTGATTCCTGTGTTGTCATTATCTTAATACAGATTCCCGTTCCTTCATTTTCTTTATATAGACTCCAGTTCCATATTTGTCTTACAATAGACTCACGTTCCGTCATTCTCTTAATTCCGATTCCCGTTCCATCTTTGTTTAATGTGGATTCCCATTCCATCTTAACCTTAATATGGATTCGCGTTCCTTCATTATAAACTCGTACGAACACTTCCTGTAATTTGTATTTTCATTGTAGTCGATTTCACTTGATATGATAAGAGAATCTCTTTATTGGAAACATGTCTCCTGGTTTATACTCGGTTTTCGTCCTACAAGGAACACTGGATCCTACTATTATTAAAGAGAATCGGAAGCTGATATTTTAACCAATAACAGAAAAGTTACAGGCATAAATGTATGTAGTTTTGCATTCAATAATATCGACGTTAAAATATTACATTCAGCTTTCAAGGGAACTGGAAAATCCTGTGGCACGAGTTTTGCCTCTCCGAATAAGTAAAGAGAATCTGTGATAATATGAATTTCTCATTCCAGAATAAGAAATGAGCCCGAATTAAATATTTGTGTTGAGAAGTTCCTCGAGGGGTCGGCACACGACCAGGCTTTCATGACATGAATATAGGTCATGTCAGTTGTGAAGTCGATGAGTGCTGACGTTTACACACACACACACACAACGCGTTGGGGGGGGGGGGGGGGGGGGAGAGTGAAAGAGAGACAGAAAAAGAGAGAGACATGTTCCACTTCTATAACCTAGCTTGTTTAGACATTTTGCTCCTTCTCCCACCTTTGATCACGAAGAGCAAACGTAGAGTAATAGTAAAATAAACAGACATCACGTTACAAAGAGAATGTCGACTACAATAAAGATTAAGGGGAGAAAATGAATAAGGATTCTCTCTTTCTTCATGACAGACGAACAGAATTCGCATGGTTGGTTAACGGAAGCAGAAACACGATAACGGGTATATATTTAAATAACTGAATGCTATATTCTATGTTGCAAGAGAGCCAGAGTTCTTTCTTTCATTATATTAGTATTTTCCTCCCTCTAAAGGAATTCTTACCTGGGATCAATTCATTTAGACCATCCTTAAGTCAAAACAAACGTCATATATTCCAACCATTTACTGAGAGGTAGAGTTCA
>NC_061109.1:70533317-70543317 GCF_015104395.2 Macrobrachium nipponense
AACAGAGGAGGAGTCGGACGGCGACGCAGAAGTGATCGGCAATCAGCAACAAGAAGAAAAGTTTAAAGTATCCTGATAGATTAACGTCTGAAAATAAATCAAAATAGAAAATTCTCACACTGCAATAACAAAAATGTTTTTGTAAAATAATTCATAACAAGTAGTTTTGAGATAAAATCTTTCTTTGCCGTAAAGTTGTAAGATACAAAAAATAATTTTTTTTTTTTGCTTCGTTGATAGTGATAAATCTAGGAACTAAAGATATTGTCATTCAATTCATAAATTGCAGTGGTGTGAAATAAGGAATAACGGCTATATTATGTTAATGTTTTTTCCAGATGAAGGAAGGAAACACTAGGAAAATAAGAACGTTTTATGTCGAGTATATAGGGATTGCAAAAGGAAGACAGACTTACCCCCCATAATGGGAAGATAATGTAAGTACAACAATGCATCTATTTTTTTTAAATTGTATCTAGGCTAAGCTGATGATATGAATAGAAACTTTAACGAAATTATTACTAGGTTACAAAGAAGCAGAACTCCCGACCCGAGTCATTATAGCTTTACGTCCAACTCCTGACAGACGCCTCGAGACTAAATACTCAGACGAATAATTTCCTCGACGATCACATAGCGAAAGTCCAACCAGAATACCGAGCTCGACAGTGGCAAATAGACCCACGACTAGTGTGATTGTTACTAATCATAATAAAATTCCTAACCCATTGCAAGTACAAACTAGGTACTCTAGAATGGCACAGGCCGCTGTAATAACACAGGCTACACGCTTTTGCGGTAGGGTAGAAAGGGGTCATCCTGACAAAATTAAGTTAGAAGCATATACAGTATCTCAGTGGGATAACAGAGACTGAAAGTCGAATTTCAGCTAGTGGAATTACCGATGAACGCAAGAAATAGATGAAGCGTTACTCTATGTTAGTTCCGAAAAGGGGGATGCACACCGCACTCTCACATCCGCTAAGTTTCAGGAGATTCCGACCTTCGCTGAATTTAAGAAGGTGTGTCTAGAATTGTGGGAGCCAATTTATCAGAAGGATAAATGGTATAACCTCTCCCGTTTCCTTCATCAGAAATACGATGGGGATAGTATCGCAAACTTACATACGGACATCGAAAATGCAATCCGTAACTTAACCACAGATTTGAAACGAACCGGCGTAGTTATTGGCGATCGTGATGCATTTAGTCGTGACACAAAGGATTTAGTCAGTATGCAAGAGATTTTTGAATTACATAGTTCATGGTATAGTATATGACGCTATTGGGGAAGAAGAAAAACGAGTCTTTAAGAAACAGGATCCTGATCCTAAGCAGGATAGTCTAGCAGCTTTAAGATTATGGAAAAGGAAATGTGTAAAAAAGGGACTAAATCTGGCAAAAGAATTTACAGGTTTTGTAAATAATGGAAACCCTAATATGAATAGAAATAATTTCCAGGGAAAGACAGATAGTGTCCCATACGATCTAGAAATATTAAGCATAGACAACAGGGAAAACAAGATCCAAAGAATAATCCCAAAGTATAGTAATGGGAAATTTTTCCAAGCAAACAAGAATAGTAAAAATAGGCCTCAACAGTATAGAGGAAATCCAAACACAGTCAGAGCTCTCCGGAGGAATTAATAGGAACACCAAATAACAAGCAGGAACAAAATTGCGCAAATTGGTGGTTAGTTCCACCCACAACTCAGAATTGTAGGCGACCAAGTATTGTTCTCATTGTAATAGGACAGGTCACCTAGCACAAAATTGTTGGTTCAAAATACCAATACTAACCATAATGCCCAAGTAATACACCCCAAAATAATAATCAGACTCAGTGACAATTACAGAAGAGGGTAATACACGAGAAAGCTTCCTTACCAGTAGAAAATGAGAATGAAATAGTTACGGTATTTTGAAGTAAATAAGGAGATAGTATTTTCAGTAAAGGATAAAGAAATATGCCAAGAAGATTTACCTATCATCCAAACCAGAAAATTAATAATAAACCATGCTCATCCTTTTAGATACAGGCAGTACAGTAAATATAATAGATAAACAAACATTAACAAAACATTTAGGCTTTGCAGATATAGAAATACAAGGTCCTAGTAGAATTATAAAGGGAATAGCGGAAAACAAATAGGGGCGCTAAGCAATGTCACACTGGACATAGAGATTTTGGACAAAACTTTTTAAGGAAGTATTTGTAGTATTAGAAGAAAGGTTTTATCCTAAAAACACAAGCGCTGTTTTCATATAAGGCTATGCGGAGATGTAGAATAATGTTAGATTGTGGAGAAAATAAAAATAAATTTACCACGCAGAAATAGAGAAATGTTTGTTTTCAGCTAGAAGAAGGAAAGTCTTGCATAAATCTGATCAATTTATCTGAGACGACATCTTCTAGAGAAGCGAACATCCAAGAAACTAAGATAGATAATAATGCTAGCACAGATATTAGTGGAATAAGTGGTAGAAATAATAACTTACAAAGAAAATGTCCTTAGCCAGGAAGGATTCTATGATAGATTGTGCACAAATAAATAATATT
This sequence comes from Macrobrachium nipponense, assembly GCF_015104395.2. NCBI lineage: Eukaryota > Metazoa > Arthropoda > Malacostraca > Decapoda > Palaemonidae > Macrobrachium > Macrobrachium nipponense. Next base: position 70,535,878 of record NC_061109.1, read on the forward strand.
AACAATGCAAGCCTTGATATTCAGACTTCTGAACAGAGCTTTGACTCTGAACAAATTTACGCAGCTGAACAATTTATTGCCGCGGACATATTAATGCATGCGAACAAATGTATGAAGATGAATCAGAAATTGATTGTACATATCTTATAATGGATAAAAATAAAGAAGAAAAATATATCAAGGAAGTCCTGTTATTAGGAACAATAAATAAGGGTGAATTAAACTCAACAATACTACTGGATGAAAAATTCGGATGAAACAGATGTCTGATATTTTCTCAGAGATACGAGATGACGAAGAAATATGTTTAATCAGTACTGCAGATGACCATACTGTCACATTTGTGCTTAATAGAGAAGTAGTTTTGTACCCGCAATGTTCTAAACCAAAGTTTTGTCTTAGGGCTTAAGCAGACGAAGACTTGCATGAAAAAGATGTAATGCTAACTAATGAAAACTTACCTGACTTTGTTAGGATGGACAATTCTCTAGTTCACGTGAAAGGTAATAACTGTGAGACATACGTCCAGAATTTTTCAGACAAAAGACTAATACTAAGACCTGGTATAGAATTTTGTACAGGAATTGTAGTGAATAATCCTTTCCCCTTTTTACTAACACTAAGTGAAAAAGCATTCTTCTCTAGCACAGAACCCGAGTTCAATTCTAAATAAAGAAGTAAATAATACAGACTTTCCTCAGAATAGAGTTAAACTATTTACAAATATTGGAAAAGTATAGAGATGTCATTGCCTTAGAAGGAGATAAGTTAGGCAGAACAGATACTTTGCAACATAAGATTTTAATACAAGATGGAACTAAACCATTTTATATCCCTAACTATAAGTTGCCAATCAGTCAACGGCCGATCGTAGATCAGTTAATTGAAGAAATGAAACAAGATGGTGTAATAGTACCTTCTAAATCACCATATAATTCACCTCTCTTATTAGTTCCAAAGAAAGACGGCACTTGGAGAATGGTAATAGATTATCGGAAATTAAATTCACACACCATTCCAGATAGGATGCCAATGCCAGTTATAAATGATATGTTAGCTCAATTAGGTGGAGCAAGATATTTACGTCATTAGACTTGCTTAGTGGATATTGGCAAGTATCTTTAGACGAAGAATCCAAGCCCTTGACAGCTTTTAGTACTCATAAGGAACATTTACTCGATTAATGCTCCAAATCTTAGGAGACATAGAGGATGTTTCAGTATACCTAGAATGAATGTTGGTTCATTTTCTAGGTTAAGGACTTGGTATAGTCACTTTAAGACATTAGAAACAGTATTGAGATAGACTACAGAGCGGCATGATTAAAGATAAAGATTAAGAAATGGGGGGGTCAATTCATGATGAAATCGCATTAGAATATTTAGGACATGTCATCAGTGAAATGGACTGCGTATGCAGGAAGGTAAAATAAAGGCAATTGTAGCATATCCAGCCCCAAGTAACTTGAAAGCCTTAAAAAGATTCGTAGGGATGGTTGGCTATTACCACCCTTTTATTAAGGTATTTGCCACTATAGCCAAACCATTAACAGATTTAACAAAGAAGGATGTAATTTATGAATGGAAGCCAGAACATGAAAGAGCTTTCCAAACACTCAAGGAAATGATGACAAGAAATCCAATTTTAGTGTATCCAGATTTCTCAAAAGAATTTTACTTAGCCTGCGATGCTTCTAGTACAGGTTTGTAGGGTGCAGTTTAGTTTTAATGCAACAAGGAAAAACCAGAATGAGAGCAGTATATTATGCAAGTAGAGTTTTTTGAATGCTGCAGAAAGAAATTATAGCACTACCGAACGAGAGTGCTTAGCTCTTTAATGAGATTACGTAAGTTTAGGCATATATTGCTAGGACATAAAGTCAATGTGCTTACAGATCACAAACCTATTTGTGATCTATTTAAGAAAAGAGCATTCACAAATAATATGAAGTTTAACAGATGGTTCATAAGTGTATTAGAATTTGCCCCAGAATTTAGATATATCCCAGGAAAGATATAAACACTATTTGCAGATAGCTTTGTCAAGGTCGCAAGAAAACGAAAACGAGAAACAAATCACAACTAATACTTTCTGTTTTTAGTTGTCAGATCATAGATCTAGATTTAGAAAGAGTTCAGATCTAACAGCAAAAAGATGCTAACATCAGAAAAATAGTGGGTAAATTAATGCAAAATGAGGATGATCAGTCTGAATTTCAGTTAATGAGGGGAATTCTATATAAAACATTAGATGAAACCGAATGCTTGTTCACGATTGTATGTACCTAACACACTAACCAAAGAAGTATTAGAACTAACACACTCTTACAGTTGTCAGGACATCCTGGAATAAAGAAAACATGTAGAACAGTCACTAGAAACTATTTTTGGCCGAATTGCAATGAAGATGCTAAAAGATTTGTTGAAAATCATATCTGTAACATTACACAAGGGTAAAGTTAATGTAAAAGCCCTCTTGAGAAATATCCATCAGAATTAACTCCGTTTCAAGTAGTTTCAATGGATTTTGTAGGTCCATTTCCAAACACAACTAGAGGTAATCGTCAGATTTTAGTTTTCATAGATTACTTGACTAGATATGTTGAGATCATTCCAGTCAGAAACAGAGAAGCAACTACTGTAGCAGAAGCTCTGAAATCTAGAATATTACTAGACATTCATGCCCTCAAACATTATTATCTGATAATGCAGGAGAATTTACTAGTGACATTTTGAAAGAAATTGTGTGAGTTTTATGAAATTAACAAGTGTCAGGTTACAGCTTATAAAACCAAGCTCTAATGGAGCAGTTGAGAGAACAAATCGTAAGATAAAAGGATGTACTGAAAACTTTAGTAACTCCACAGACTGAAGATTGGGACTTAATGCTTGAAGACGTACAGTTCACTATTAATAACACTGTAAATGAATCTATTGATTGGGGAAACCCCCACTTTCTGTTATATGGTTATCAGAAAAGAATGCCAAATACCTTATTAGACGAAGCAACTCCACCAAGACATACTTATAATTACGAAGACTATGTTGCATGGGAAACAAGACGGACTTGTTTTCGAGACCCGTAAAAGGCACAAGGCTCGATTGAAGAAGTTTACCATCAAAAGTCTAGTAAGTATTACAATAAGAAATCCAACAACAGTCCCAGAATTAAAAATAGGTCAACAAGTATATGCGCTTAATCACAAAGTTGAAGGACCTAATGTTAAAGTAAGTCCTAAATTTCAAGGTCCATATAGAGTAATAGAAAGATTAAAGTTAAATAACTTTAAGCTAATGCATGAATCAACTTTAAGTGAAACTGTTGCACATTGGAACCATATTAAAATAGTACATTCCGGCATTTGGTCAGAAGAACATTTAAAGAATTTTAAAGATTTAAATGGAGTCAAGTAGTAAGGAAAACAGTAACGTAAATGATTCCCATACTTCATCAGCATTAGTGACTCCGAGATACAATTTGAGGAAAAGATAGGACCAAGTGCAACAGATCAATAACATTGTTGTATAGGTTTACTGCTTAGAATATATTTGCAGGAAATGGATTTCACTATGGCTCATGGTGAGCGATATCTGCATCTCCCTCTTGCAAATCAAGAAGGGAGCAATCCTAAAAGAACATGGTCATGAGAAGATGATACACGACATAGCGGTTGTAACCATCAACATTACAACCGTAGCCGAACAGCAACAAGAGCTTAATGGTTTAATGAAAAAAATTGAAAGTCTCATGTCTAATAACCAGAACAATTCTGTTTTATTAAAGCTTAGGGAAGATATTAGTCAAATCTTACCCAAGAGAATTAACAAAAGATCATTGTTGCCATTTATTGGCACAGCCTTAAACACTTTATTTGGTGTAGCTACTGATGGTGATGTAGATAAAGATAGGGCTAGAATAGAAAAATTAGAGTTATGGACCGCGGAACGAGGTACCATCATGACTAAGGTCATTGATGCAACTATCAAGAACCAGAATTTGATTGTTAAACTAAAGGACTTTGTAAACAATATGGCTCAGAATATTACTACAGAGATAAATGACTTAAACAAGTCACAATATGTAACTAACTTGTTATTTGAAACAGAAACCTTTTTGTTGAATCATAAGGAACTGTTAAATGCAGTAATGTTAGCCGCTAAAAACATTTTATCACCATACCTCATCAGTCCTAGTGAGTTGCACCTTGTAATTGAAAAATATATGTTAGATCATCACTTCACTTGTAGGAATAATCAATCTCAGATAATATTTAACAACATAAAATCCTTTGTGACATCTTGTGAAGTAGTTATATTGAATTATTTGTACTACAAGCCTACCATTTTTGCTTCTTATACCTTAAATTTATCTAGCCATATCAATAATTTTGATAATGTCAAGGATTTCAAATTATCCAAACTTGAGTTAGAGTCATTTGACAAACTTGAAGCAGCTAATCAATTTTTTCCATATGTACAAGACTGACATTTCCCCTATCATGTCCATGATAAATATTGTTTGTTGAGCACTCACCATAGTTGCTTTCATATGTATTGTCAGAGTGTTAGTTGTTAACAAACTCAACACTATTAAGTCTTTACTGAAAAATTTGCCTTCAAGTAACTAATATACTAGCATTATTGTATATATATATAAACCATTTTTGATTTATTTTCATAACATTATATTTTATTATATAATCATTTTGATAATTTTAGGCATTGAGGTCACTGCCAGTAGGTGGCCGAGTGTTGTTAGGAAACAAAAAGAGTCTGTCTAGAAATGGCTAGGGAAAACTTAGTTAGGAAAACCACTGGTAGAATATATATAGTGAAAGTAGAGTGATGAAGATCTACCAGAAGTTAAGGTAGAAAAGGGAGTAGATGTGTACAGCATAAGTCTGCACGAATAGCAGTTTCGTAAACCAGACCAAAAACATTGGCACTTGTTTTGGAAACAGTAAGGTGCTAACCTCACCAGAAAAGTTGAACTTTGACTCCTTCAGTGGGTGATTACCGTCGAGGACGAAACCAATCAGACGAATCTAGAGGTGGCACCGGAAGTAATGAAAGCCATTCATGAAGAAGTAGGAGGTGTCCTAAAGGACATTTGAGGAGGAGCTAAGTTGAGTAGTTAGGTCAAAACTTCATTTGAAGTGCTAGAGAAAACCAGTTCAAAAGAAGAACCAGACCTTATATACGAGGAGGCGTGTTCCTTCTCACTCTGTTCCAGTGTAGTGTAGTAGTGTGTAAACTGTGTAATTGTGAACTTCGATACCCTTATTCTAATTATAAGTAATTTTTATGAAGAGGTGTTTAACTTTGCCCAGTTTCCCAAAGATATCCAACCCATGTTTTAAACATATAATTACCTCCTGAAGAATAAATAAACTGAAATGTTCCTACGAGAGAAGAAACTCACCGTACTAGTGATAGATGAAGGTTAGCCCATATGACAATAACCTTTCAAACATTACCCGTAACAACGAAAAGAACTAGAAGAAGAGAGGAATAAGACAACTCGTAAGTACGCCACGCAACATAACGAAGAAATTAAAAATAAGGACAATCAACAACATATATATATATATATATATATATATATATATATATATATTCTCTATATACTATATATATATATATTATAATATATAATTGAGAGAGTAATAAAAATCCTTAATTTGAAGGCATTATATACGAAAAAAAAAAAAAAAGTTATGATAAAAAACATTAGATTTCCTGGCCCAAACGGAGTGATTTCACATACATACCAATAAACTGTTTTTTCTGCGATAAAATACAATCCATCTCTCTCTCTATATATATTCCTTAATACTTCAAGATTACGCTTGTCACTGCAAAGAGAGAGAGAGAGGAGAGAGAGAGAGAGAGAGAGAGAGAGAGAGAGAGAAATTATTTCATCAATTTATAACACCAAGAGACCCAAGACGTTATCCAAATCTTTCGAAATACTTCCTGATAAATTTTGACGTTGATATCATTGAATGCAAAACTACATAAATTTATTTCTGTAACTTTTCTGTTATTGGTTAAAATATCAGCTTCCGATTCTCTTTGATAATAGTAGTATCCAGTGTTCCTTGTAGGACGAAAACCGAGTATAAACCAGGAGACATGTTTCCAATAAAGAGAGCCTCTCATCACATCAAGTGAAATCGACTACAATGAAAATACAAATTACAGGAAGTGTTCGTACGAGTTTATAATGGAAAATTAACGCAATGGAAATTTTTCATTAAGAGAATGAAGGAACGCGAATCCATATTAAGGTTAAGATGGAATGGGAATCAACATTAAACAAAGATGGAACGGGAATCTGCATTAAGAGAATGACGGAACATGAGTCTATTGTAAGACAAGTATGGAACTGGAGTCTATATAAAGAAAATGAAGGAACGGGAATCTGTATTAAAATAATGACAACATAGGAATCAGTATTTAAACATGATGGAGTGGGACTGGAAATTTAGAGAATGATAACGGGAATAAATATTAAGAGAACGACGGAACGGAAATCTATGTTAAGTAAATGTGGCACAGGAATTTATGTTAAGAAAATAACTGAGATAGAATTTATGTTTAGAAAATGATAACAGTGGATTCAATATTATGGAAATATCAGAGGTAGAAACCGTATTAAGAAAATGACGGAACTGCCTCTAAGGGAATAAAAGATGTCCGGTGGATATTGTATGGCACCAACCCGATAGTAATTGCTTTTCGGTCTGACAACGTTGGTTGGTGATGTGATAAAAATTCACACATACACACACACACACACACACACACACACACACACATATATATATATATATATATATATATATATATATATATATATATATATATATATATATAATATACTTAGCACGGGCACACACACATATATGTGTGTGTGAAAGAGAGATTGGTCATGGACAAAGTAAAATAGGCAAATTATAAATATAAAAAAAATCATGAAGAAAATTATTAATTAACCCAAAGTCATTGATTATCTATCTTAAATTATATTCGATTTCTATAGGAAAGATTGGTGGAAAAATATTCATAGAATATACCCCTTTATTAAAATCTGTAATGACCATGGAGATATCATAGGATGGATTTCAAAAACAGTAGGCTTATATACAAAAGCAACAAAATTAGTCACAGGAGGGTAGTAGAAGGTGCACTTATCAGAGAGATCAAAGTAATTGAAGGAAACAAAGGTTTTTACCTCAGAAGATCCATAAGCCGAGCTTTGATATTAAAAGAAGCTAAGATTGACCCTGCTGACCTGGAGATTAGGTTTCCTGCCCAACAGACTTTCGGTGACCACACCCTTACCACAAGGGTGAATCCCATTGACCATCAGCTCAGGATATCAGAGCGACAAGAGGGGATTGGTAACTCTCAAGAAAACCAGAACAGCCATCGCATA
>NC_061109.1:70548317-70552356 GCF_015104395.2 Macrobrachium nipponense
CTGCATCTTTTTTGCTCTAGATTGATAGGACTATGCTTACCTGTATTTCCAATATTGTGCGAATCTAGTCACAAAGATCTTACACACCTGGTTTTATAGCCGTGGGTTGTGTGAGCCATCAATGCATCAATTTGCAAAGGTATTATTTTATTATTAATCTATGCTAAGAGCACATTATTGGATATGCTACTCTAGTACTACAGGATTTGTATGTATGGCATAACTTAATTGAGTTACCAGAATTTGAGAGTGATGGGCCACTTGGCTCCCCCCCTCGCAACCATCTACTATGAGATTCAGGGCTTCTGTAACAGTTTTTTAGCAATAACTTTTTATCTATGCATTTCATAGATATAACGCTTATTCAGAATGTACATTATATCTACACATAAATTTTGACTGTATTCTGCATGGAAAGAACGAATAGGAGATTGTGGATGTACTTATACATATAAAAAAGGGAGTAATAGTAGTGAAGATAAGAGGCAATTCGAAAAGCTATTAGATATGCTACTAGAATACAACATTCAACAAATAAATCACCTGCCAACAAGAAAGGAAAATACTTTAGACCTAGTATTTTTGAACGAGAATTATGTTAAAGAAATAATAGTTTTACAATGCGAGTATTTCAGACCATAATGTCATAGAATTAACAGTTGCATTCCAAAGCAAGTGAAAACAGAGATAAGCAAGAAATGAAAAAGTGGGAAGGATATGGAAAATACAACTCTACAGTAAAAATATAAAATGGTCAGAAATAAATGAAGAATTAAACAAAGATTGGGATAACATTTTCGTAAGCGATGACATAAGGGTAAATACGGAGATATTATATATTAGAGAAAATAGTGGATAAATATATGCCGAAGAAGAAAAGTAAACATCATTCATGCATACCAAGAGACAGAAGGATCTTGTTCCAGAAAATCAGAAAGTGGAAAAAAGGTCTTGCAAAGAAAAAAATGCATGGAAAGTTATAGAACTAAAAAGTAAGATAGAAAATGCAGAACAAAAGATTATACAATCAAAAGAAAATGAAAAACGGGAATTGGAAGAAAAAACCCTATTAAATATCAAGCAAAAACCCCAAACTATTATATCATATGCGAAGAAGATGAATAAAAGAAGAATAGAAATAAGCCCTCTGAGAATTGAAGGGAGATTAACGAATGAAAAAAAGGAAATTTGCAACATACTGGCAGAACGATATAAGAGAGAATTCACCCCTAGAATAGATAATGAAGATAATGATATAGAAGTAAGGGACGAAAATAGTGAATATTTAGCTGACATAGAAATTAATGAAGCTGATATTGTGCAGGCAATTAATGAAATAAAAATGGAGCTGCTGCAGGGCCTGATGGAATCCCTGCTATTTTGTTTAAAGAAACGTAGTTCATTCTATCGCAAAGCCACTTGCAATATTATTAAGACAAAGTGTAGATACAGGCAAGATTTATGATGAGCACAAATTAGCATATATCACCCCTACTTTCAAAAATGGATCAAGACTTGAGGCAAGTAATTATAGGCCTGTGAGTCTAAACATCACATATTATGAAAGTGTATGAAAGGGTAATGAAGAAAAATATTATGAAACATTTATATAATTTGTTTAATATAGGACAACACGGTTTCGTACCCGGAAAAAGTACACAAACCCAACTGTTAGTCACCGTGAGAACATATTCAAAAATATGAAAAGCGGAAATGAAACAGATGTGGTTTATCTAGACTTTGCAAAAGCTTTTGACAAAGTAGACCATAATTATTAGCAAAGAAAATTAGAAAAACACAATATCGTAGATAAAATAGGAAGATGGTTAAAAGAATTTTTACACAACAGAAAACAGATAGTTATTGCAAACGATGAGAAATCGGATGAAACCAAGGTAATATCCGGTGTGCCACAAGGTACGGTGTTAGCTGCAATACTGTTTGTTATTATGATTGAAGACATAGACAGTAATGTTAAGGATTCGGTAGTGAGTAGTTTCGCTGATGACACAAGAATAAGTAGAGAAATTGCTTGTGATGAAGATAGGAACGCTCTACAAAGAGACCTAAACAAAGTATATGATTGGGCAGAGGAAATAGGATGGTATTTAACTCTGATAAATTTGAATCAATAAATTATGGAGACAGAGAAGGAAAGCTATATGCATATAGGGGACCTAATAATGAGACAATCACAATAAGGAAGCAGTTAAAGACCTTGGTGTGATGATGAATAGGAACATGTTATGCCAATGATCAAATAGCAATTCTTTTGGCAAAATGTAAAGCAAAAATGGGAATGTTGTTACGGCACTTCAAAACAAGAAAAAAGCTGAAGCACATGATTATGCTTATAAACATGATGTTCTCAGTCCACTTGAATATTGCAATATGATATGGTACCCACACTATCAAAAGGATATTGCACAAATAGAGAGTGTACAAGGTCCTTTACAGCTAGAATAGAAGAAGTTAAGGACCTTGATACTATGAAAGACTACAATCATTAAAATTATATAGTCTAGAAAGGAGAAAGAGAAACGCTACATGATAATTCAGGCATGGAAACAGATAGAAGGAATAACAGAAAATATCATGGAACTAAAAATATCAGAAAGAGCAACAGAGGTAGATTAATAGTGCCCAAAACAATACCAGGAAAAATAAGGAAAGCACACAGGACATTAATCCACTACGCACCAGCATCGATAATGCAGCGTCTATTCAATGCGTTGCCAGCTCATCTGAGGAATATATCAGGAGTGAGCGTAGATGTGTTTTAAGAATAAGCTCGACAAATATCTAAACTGCATCCCAGACCATCCAAGATTGGAAGATGCAAAATATACCGGAAGATGTACTAGCAACTCTCTGGTAGTACATTAGAGGTGCCGTCACACTGAGGGACCTGGGGCAACCCGAACGAACTGTAAGGTAAGGTCTGTAAGGTACGTAGGTTGAATAAATTTGGTACTTCTAATGTAAAAGTGACTTTTTTGAAGACGGGCCAACTTACTCAGAGATAAGGTTTCGAACGCACTCGTTACGTAACTTATGACAGCATTTCTTCCCTCTTTCTCGATGGATGATTAGCTATACGTAACGAAGGCTATACCTCTGGCAACAATGACAAAATTTTAAATACAAGCAAAGCAGTACACCTTTATGAACTCTGAATCCTCTCCGCTGATAATTGTCATAATGAACAAACCAACAAAATATGTTAATAAATACAAAAACACTTCGATTATTATCTAACTCCCAAAATAAGTGTCCTAAGAAATTATAATCTACTTTATAGGTCACAATCAGGTTAACAAGATGTAGGGAATATTGTAATTTTCAAAGACATAGTAGACAAGCTTGATTTGATAACTGCTGTGTCCAATGTCAAGCAATTTTTTATTTATCGGCTATCTACCATATTTACTGAAAAAAAAAAAAAATAGCAGGTAACGTATTTTGTTTTGGCTTTAAACCTTCACCAATAATTATCGTCAAAATGATGACTTCATGAGGCTCCACCCACTTTGGCCTCGTTGTAATTCAGGATAACACTGAAGGCTATCATGGACATTGTTGTATTAGAAAATCTAACTTCTGGCTATAAAAACTCTTTATCGAGTTGTTGTAAGAAGTGCTAAATGATCCTCAAGGATCCCAGCAGTTGGCCTAAACGTTTAATTCATGTATATTGCTGCTATTACTAATTTTGCGGCACTACTGCTGCAGTAGTATTACTACCCTAGTACAGATACCTCACCCACATCTATGTATCGTTCCGCCATTCACAAAGTCTTCATATCCAACATGGTCGTGCAGACTAAAGATGAAGAAAAAAAATTAATCGGAGGATCCGGTGGTATGCTGGAGATTTCTAGTACAATAAGCTTGGATTACTTTGGTAAAATCTATCTTTATCAAACATAGTTATAAAGATCGTTACATACAATCTCTCTCTTCCGCTCTCTCGGGTGCATAGGAAATAGTGAATGGAACAGTTAAAAATCTGAATGACATTACAAGTATTATAATCCCG
>NC_061109.1:70557856-70565356 GCF_015104395.2 Macrobrachium nipponense
CATTTTGGATATTATTCAGGCCTTCAGTTGGGTTTAAGACAGAAGTAGTGTTTAGTTTAAAGGGGTCTTTTAATTTGTTTATCATAAGACGATAGAGAGAGCCGAGAGACGAGGAAGAGAGGAGAGGAGAGGAGAGAGAGAGAGAGAATCTGTAACCAAATTTGCCTCATATCTCCACTTTATTGCATATTTACCTTTCTTTTCTTTTCAATCACAATCAGGGATTCAATTTCACTAATTTATTGATATTTTCATTTGATCCACGATTAATCGGCCTATTAGGCTTTATTTCACCATTAGGTTACTATCATTAGGATGGATATCTGAGGAAATTTTCATTTGGCCTACTTTGTAGCCGTTTTGGTCAAAGAATTCCTATATATATTTATATATATATATATATATATATATATTATATATATATATCTATATATATTATTCCCATATTCATTTTTATATATTCACATACGTTAGTTGCAACAAATTTTTTTTATTGATATTTTCTGAGTCATAATTCAGTAAATAAAGAAATATGAAACTTTATTAATTGATTTATTTAGCGTTCTTCTTTATATGTTCGTCAGCTTATCCAAACAATGATAATGGTATATGAGAATATAAATATTAATTTGTGAATTAAACTAACCTTTTGCTAACATATGGCAATATGGAAAGGGAAAAAACTGCGCATAAGAAGAGGTAAATTATTCAAAATATTTAAAGTACTTATTTAGTCTTAGGAATAAGGGGGGGGGGGGAATTAGATAAAGTATAGTTATTGTGTGATAAGACGTTATCTGTAATAATCATTCTTCTTTATTATCTAGTCTTATTTTTATATCATTGTTGCCAGTCTTATCAAAACGGAAGGAAATAGCATAAGTGGAGATGACAGACTGTGCGACAACTAACAACTGCATCGTTGCAATACTTCATGCTAATTAGCACTTCAAAGAGACGAAGTACTCATAGTTAGAGATTACAACTGGAGTGGAAACACTCCTGGAGATATTTATAACCCCAATAAAGATCTTCTACTTCACTGCGTTTCCGATGGTCGGCAATCCATTACGAGAAAGTGGAAAAATGAGCCTAACTGGCAGTGGGATTGGTCGTAAAGTGTTAGCTAAAATGGTGGTTCTCTCTCTCTCTCTCTCTCTCTCTCTCTCTTCTCTCTCTCTCTCTCTCTCTCTCTCTGTCTCAAATCTCAGTTTGCCGAAATATTTATTCCGTTGACCCAGCCATTAGGATAAACGTTGGTCCTACAACCTTTTGTGTCTTCCCATAACCGGGATAAACGTTGTTTGTGGTTGTTTGCAATGAATGGCAGTTTGGTTTGTTTTGGCAACTGTTTCACGTCGTTTCATACCTCTTTTATTGTGCTTAGGAAAGATAGTAAATTTTGGAAATTGCCTGTCGGGATAACAACCTTGAATTTCTATAGGTAAATGATTTCTAATTTTTGAAATACGAAAAATTGGAATCTTTTTCCACAGTTTGAAAAATGAGATTTAATGTTCATTCAATAAAATTGCGGTATCTAAAACTAAAGATATGAAATGGAGATATTGGGTCAGAATGTTAATCAAATACAAAGTGAGAAAAGTGAAAAATACAAATAAAAGATTATTTTGTAATTTTTATTGTTGTAGAATAAATATCAGTTGAAATACAATAATGGAACATATGTTAGTCATACATCTTCATGAGGAGGTTATTAGAAAAAATAACATTGAATTCGTATTTATGTGAAAAATTTCCCTAATACAATTTTTTATGAGATTTTTACGTTCATGATCTTTTTAACTGTCATTACCCAAATGACTATTTCAGATAAATGAAGCCCATTGATACTTGGCAAGAAACCTTTTATTTTCATTTTTTTTTTATTTAGCTGCAGTGACTACTCCCTGGCTCATCTTACACGTCCATAGTGCACGAATAATGGAAACATAACTTGGAAGTAAAATACAAAATTGAAAATTGAAATTGAAAGATATATTCATTTTATCGCGGTAATTCATGTTACCGTATTTCTCATTTGACTTAATATTAGATGAAGAGCTTCCGTAACAGAGAGGAAAAATTAAACGTTTGCCGATTCAGAAAAATGTAAGACCTCATAATTAACACCAAGGCATCTTAGCAAATGATTGAATGGGGTTAGTAAACGTTGTAAATGAAATGTCTCAAAAACAAGAGTTCGTACAGAAAATTATAATTCCTGGGAACGTTTTTTGGTGGTCAAAATCAGAAGTCTTTCTCTCTGGTTTTCTCTGTCTGTCTGTCTATCTCTCCCTTCCTAAACCGACATACATACATGTGTATATATATATATATATATATATATATATATATATATATATATATAATATATATATATTATATATATATATATATATATATATATATATATATATATATACATATATACATATATACATATATGTATGTATGTACGTATGTATGTATGTATGTATGTATGCATAGCATACATACATACATATATATATAGTGTGTATATATATATATATATATATATATATATATATATATATATATATATATATATATATATATATATATATATATAGTCTCCAGTCGGCGAAGATAACAATACTTCAGGGGGGTACCATGATACATTAGTAGAAGCCATAGTTTATTAAAAACGTTTGCACATAATTCTCGGTGCATCATCAGTATGTGAACAATAAAAGTAAATACATTATAAAAAAGGAATTCACAAAATTACAAGGTAATTAAAAATTAAAGGTTTTTTTAAAAAAGAAAAGCAGAAGTTAAAAGTTAAAAAATTCGTTAAAACACTGTAAAAAGAGAGAGAGAACTAAGACACCAACCATCCAAGGCAAAAGACGAGGAAGGAATAGCAAAACCTGACGTCCCAAACAAAAAGTCAGTTATGCCAAACACAGAAGGGAAGCCGTGGTGTGATTGTTCAAAGAGGGAACTAGCCTTTTTATAAGTAATGACTCCAGAGTAGTTATGATGATCTGGGTCCTTTGTATATCCAATAATAGAGAAGTGGACTGTTTCAAGACCTCTATTTTGCATATAGCAGCATGATTTTTAATGTTAGAAAACTCTTGGTTGCTTAATTCTCTGGCCTGTACGAAAACTGAAACCCATGTGGCTGCAATATCTCACTTGCAATAGCCTACGAGTAGATCCGATGTAAGAGCCCGGACATCCAGGGCATGTGAATTTATATACAACATTAGATCTCATGAAGGATTGCAAGCGATCTTCACTTTTCACTAATGTACCATTAAATGTAACTATTGATATTATTGTAAACAAGATTTTTATCAGCAATGATACTCTGTTTTACGGTTTTAATAGGGTTTTTTTTAAACAATTTCTGGAACTTGCTGTGCAAGACTCCATGTTGTGAATTTTTAACCAGCAACTCTATTCGCAGGTCGATGGAGTTGCTATGGGATCCCCTCTAGGCCCCATTTTTGCAAATCTTTTTATGTGTGACTTAGAAACTAAATTTTTAAATCAATGTGAGTCTTCCTTTAAACCAGCATACTACAGGAGATATGTAGACGACACTTTTGCTCTTTTTAAGTACCCTTGGCAAAGCACACAGTTTCTGGAATATATTAATCAGCAACACCCAAATATTCAGTTTACGATGGAGATGGAGAACATAGACAGTTTGCCATTTCTCGATATCAATATTACGAGAAGTAATTCTGAATTCACCACATCTGTCTATAGAAAAAAGACCTATACAGGTTTAGCTAACAACTATTACAGTTCATGCCAGAGAACCTTCAAATTAAACACCATTTATACTCTTGTCCACAGAGAATTAAAATATTCGTCTAACTGGCCTACTTTCCATAATGAAATAGAATTTTTATTAGGTTTTTTTCAGAAAAATTCCTATCCCAAAGACGTAGTCCTTAGAGTTATCAATAAACCTTTAACCAAAATTCTCCAGCCACCGTTGCCCAACTTTGATGTTCCTAAGAAATTGTTCTTTGCTTCCATCCCTTTTGTGTTTGATACAAAACTCTCACGTAGAACTAACACAGATTATTGAACAAGAAATTCCCTGTCTTCAGTTAAAACTTATTTCTAATAATCCATGCAGGATAGGTTCATTTTTCAGCTGTAAAGATCGCTTGCAATCCTTCATGAGATATAATGTTGTATATAAATTCACATGCCCTGGATGTCCGGGCTCTTACATCGGATCTACTCGTAGGCTATTGCAAGTGAGATATTGCAGCCACATGGGTTTCAGTTTTCGTACAGGCTAGAGAATTAAGCAACCAGAGTTTTCTAACATTAAAAATCATGCTGCTATATGCAAAATAGAGGTCTTGAAACAGCACTTCTCTATTATTGGATATACAAAGGACCCAGATTATCTAACTACTCTGGAGTCATTACTTATAAAAAGGCTAGTTCCCTCTTTGAACAATCACACCACGGCTTCCCCTCTGTGTTTGGCATAACTGACTTTTTGTTTGGGACGTCAGGTTTTGCTGTATTCCTTCCTCGTCTTTTTCCTTTGCCTTTGGATGGTTGGTGTCTTAGTTCTCTCTCTCTTTTTACAGTGTTTTAACGAATTTTTTCAACTTTTAACTTCTGCTTTTCTTTTTAAACCATAATTTTTAATAATTACCTTGTAACTTTTGTGAATTCCTTTTTATAGTGTATTACTTTTATTGTCACAGACTGATGATGCAAAACCGAAAATTGTGTGCGAAACGTTTTTTTTAATAAACTATGGCATTCTACTAATGTATCATGGTACCCCCTGAAGTATTTCTATATATATATATATATATATATATACTATATATATATATATATATATATATATATATATATATATATATATTATATATATATATGTGTGTATATACACATTATACCTAGACATATTATATATATATATATATATATATATATTATATATATATATATATATATATATATATATATATATATATATATATATATTATATATATTTATATGTGTATATATATATATATATATAATATATATATATATATATATATGTATATATATATATAGTATAGATATATGTGTGTGTGTGTGTGTGTGTGTGTGTGTGTGTACGCAGGAAAATAACATTTGAAAGCTACTAAATATGAATAAAAAGGTTGCTTTTCAAGCAGGTGCTCCGCGGGTCATCCACACGATACGAAACCAACTCTTCAATGCTGCACTATCCTTCTGTCTATCCTGCCGCCACTACCAATTCCACTGCCTCCTCCTCCTCCTCCTCCTCCTCTCCTCCTCCTCCACCTTACCTAGCTTCTTCTCGGTCACTGTGGCATTTTGTACCCTCAACACCCTTCCATGGTGGGCCAGTACTCGCCCTTTTCGCGAGCTAGACTTATTTCGTATTTCTGAAAGTGAAGAACTGTATTGGAGGAATAGTTTTCTGACTTTAGAAAAGATATCACGCTAAAATATTGTCCTCTTAACATTTCTTCTTTTTCCTTTAAAGTTTTTATTTCACTAATCGTGTTTCCTCTGTTGACGGGTTTTGCAAGGAGAATGAAAAAATACTTTCTTTTTTTTTTGAAACAGTGTCATTTGGGAGAAAATCATGAAAATATTTTCATGAAAATAATATATTTCAATTACACACCAGATGTTTGCGTTATATATCGGTTTTCTACATTTCTTCGGGTAATCGTGTAATAGATAGCAAATTAAGAATGAAAATAGAAATGCAAAGAAAAAAGTTTTATTTTTTTGATGAATCTTTGCATGTTGTCTTACTTACCTTTTCAGATGGAATTTTTTTTTCATCTGTTGTGCTTCAGTGATACGTATTTTTTTTTAAGATTATATATATATATATATATTATATATATAATATATATATATATATATATGATATATATTATTAACAATAATTCAAAAAGTTATTAGGCATTTCTCACTTATTCATATTATTCATAATGTCGATCACCAGATAAATCTGAGAGTTCTGTTCAGCTGAAGCAAAGTGAGCTTTCGAATTAGTTTGCATATATATATATATATATATATATATATATATAATATATATATATATATATATATATATATATATATATATATATAATATATATATACGTATATATATATATATATATATATATATATATATATATATATACATACATACTAAATACATACATACATATATATATATATCAATATATTATATATATATATATATATATACATATATATATATATATATATATATAGATATATATATATATAATATATATATATATACGTATATAATATATATATTATATATATATATATATATATATACATACAATAACCATACATACATATATATATATATATATATACTATATATATATATATCTATAAACTATATATATATATAGTATATATATATATTATATATATAGTATATATAATGCAACTGATCTATCCCTTGGAAAACGGAGTCTTGATAGAAAGAGTAAAACCAGGCACTTGTACATAAAACACTCCTTTATTTTCTTATGACTACCGGTTTCGAGTAACTGTCTCCATCATCAGGTATAGAAAAACCACAGAAAGAAAGAAAAAAAAAAAATTAAAAAATCACTAAATTACGATCGATCATTAGAATGAAAAGAAAATGTTACACAAAGGTACATGTATATATAATAAAAAAAAGTTAAAGTAATGTACAAGCATAAAAAAGGGAAAGGAAGCAAATTTAAAAAAAAAAATAATAATAAATAATTACCTGCATCATGAAGGGCATACAAAACATACACACTAAAAAGTTTAAAAACACAGCATCTCCGTGGACCTCTCGTGTTATGAGGAAGGTTTCAACTTTAATGTGTAGAGACTTTTCTACTATTGCCAGCTCCATGGGGGCCACTCGACTAGAGAGAATGGAAAAGATGAATCTAACCTTAGAGGGTGATCACCTATTTTCTGCGTGATCCCGTATTGGCACTGAATGGTGGTTTTGCTAACAGCCTGTTTGTCCTAACTGATCTTCCCAAGTGGTTCAAAACCATCGTACGCGTGCTTGGCGCTTTTTGTTTTCCCCACGTAAATTGCATTACAGCAATTGCACTCGTATTATGTAGATGATACATTTTTAATTTTTAGATCTGAAGAACATGTACCCCTGTTTCTTGATTATTTTAACTCAAAAACACCAAAATATTGAATTTACTTCAGAAGTAGAGAACAATAATACTTTAGCTTTCCTTGACGTGCTCGTAAGTAAACACAGCGATAACACTTTTCAACATCAGTTTACAGGAAACCAACATTTCACAGGACTCACAAACTAAATTTTTTTTTTTTTTTCTTCATTCATCCTATAGTTTATAAAACGCAATTTAGTAGTCTGTTACACTTGTGACCCGTGCCTTAATATTTGTTCAAATTATTTTAGTCTTCATTCAGAATTTCAGTTTATAAAAGAAATGCTTCCAAAAAAAAAAAACGGTTTT
>NC_061109.1:70570356-70575920 GCF_015104395.2 Macrobrachium nipponense
TGATCCTTTACATCCCCCAAGTTTTCCTTCACTGAGCTGTGCTAAAATACCTCAGATAGAGAGAGAGAGAGAGAGAGGAGAGAGAGAGAGAGAGAGAGAGAGAGACTACAGTCCAACAAAAGACTAAACTTTATTTTTAGTTGGCGAAACAGTTTTACTTAAACAAGTCCTTGACATGAAAGTTACTTTTTCTGAGAGTTTCCTGTCCTTTTAATTCTTATTATTTCGTTCTTTTAGTAATCTATTTATCTTCTCAGTAGACTGAGGTGAACTAAGCAAATAATATAAAAATTCTTTTAGTAAAAGATAATTCTACATAATATTACTAAATTCTTTAAGGAGAACATTATATAATTTTCTTTCACAGTGAGTTAGGCTTTTTATATACATCTGAAAACTATTGAGAGTTTCCTAATAGTTACTCTTGCAATGAATACACAGCACCTATTTACAAATACTCGCACATAGGACTATATATATATATATATATATATATATATATATATATATATATATATATATATATATATATATATATATATATATATGTATATGTGTATATATATATATATATATATATATATATATATATAATATATATATATATGTGTGTGTGTGTGTGTATGTATATGCATATATATATATATATATATATATATATATATATATATATATATATATATATATATATATATATATATATACACATATATATAGATCAGTGGTGCCCTGAAAATTCTTTAACCTGGTCCCACAAAAGATTAAAAATAAAGTATCGATTCTCCATATTCTATATGGTAAATTCTATCTTTTTTCTCTCACAGATACCCTGACGTAGATGACTATATGACCAGATCATGGCGCAAGGCCAAAATCTCGCGCAATCTTTGTTTATTTCGTGGAGCATTACGTGGACTGCCGTGAGTATCCTTTCAATTAAATGACTTTACGTACGATAGGAGATATTTCTAGGAAAGTAGTTTGAATTGAATGTTTAGCTTTGGTTTGAACATCATGTGGTTTAATGATCATATAAATCGTCATTATTAGAATAAGATGAGATTATTGTCTCTCATATACTAAAGTAAAATCGTTTTATTTTTCTGTCTGTCTGACCGTCGAGAATAGATGTGTAAGGGTCCCTTGGACCATTAGATAACTTTGTTCCCAAAGTAAGTTACGAGCATTGTAAGTGTCAATTTATTCAGCAAATGATTAAATACCATAAGATAAAGACAAGCAACCGTGAGAAGTATTTGGGGTATACAAAACAAGTTTACATAAAATATTACATTAAACAGTCTGTTGGAAGATGATTAAACTCTTCAATATAAAGAACAGAGAGGAGCCTTAGGAAATAGCAGAGGAAATGAAGGGTTTTTTATTAGGACTAAATACGATAGAAGAGAAAGTTAGGACTGTGATCATAGAATCGCTTCGTATAAAAGAGATGGTATACAAAATGCCTCCAGTTTTTGGTAATGACTGATGGGGGAAGCTCTATAAATGAGAATTACGCGATTCTTCGTAAGACAAATGATCCCGCCACTGGGGGTGTGTGTGCGTGGTCGTTAAGTCCGGGAAATATATAATTCTTCTTCACGTCAGGATCTATCAGAGGTCAGATATAAAGGCGAGGAAAAGTGGAAAACTTAACCTACCTTCCTTTATGACCCAAAGGAAGTCTTAGACATCAAAAATAGTAATAGAGGAACAGAAATAATCGTGTTAAACATAGCTATATATATATATATATATATATATATATATATATATATATATATATATATATATATATATATATATATTCGGATATAAATATCGTAAGTG
This sequence comes from Macrobrachium nipponense, assembly GCF_015104395.2. Lineage (NCBI taxonomy): Eukaryota > Metazoa > Arthropoda > Malacostraca > Decapoda > Palaemonidae > Macrobrachium > Macrobrachium nipponense. The sequence continues at coordinate 70,572,187 of NC_061109.1, forward strand.
GAGTTGGACACTCATAGGTGAAAGGCCGACATCGGATGGAATGTTAATAAGTCTGGGAGTTGGTTAAAATTCGCGGGTATGTTATACCTGATTCGCCTGGCCGGGAAAAATGTCGGATACGTAGTACTTAGGTTCTAACTCCTTTTATGATCTTTGCGTCCGAATTGCTGATGCACTGGAGTCTCACTCGGAAGACCGGGGTTTGGTCTCGTGGTGAATCATAAATTAATTTATGTCAAACACGTTTCCATGTGTTCATATCCATGCATACATAAATACACAAACATGTATACATAAATGCTTTGTTTGTTTCGTAACCATCTTAGTTTTCCTTTGATCAGAAATAATATACCTTTATACAAAGGCTATTTCTTAGTACTCAGATAAAGGACAAACAACCTGTAAATCCTTAACAAGAGTTTTGAGTATGTTTAAGCTAGTTGTCACTGACCAAGTAATTTCCAGTAAAAAGAGAAACGTTGTCCTCTTCTGGACAGTCTTGTCAGCTGCATTTTGTTCGTCGATGGAAATCGATTGCTTTTACAGCTATTGGGGAATTGCTTTAGGCTTTGTGAGGCCGCTTGAAGGGTAGAAAATAACATTTGGAAGAGATCCATAAGCTCTCTTGTAAGACAATCGTAACACACACACACAGACACACACACAGTTGGCGGGGGGGGGGGGGGGGAGGTGTTTAAGAATGAAGGAGAGAGCGAAAAATCATAACTAAAAGAAATAGGTAAAAAAATATGTTTTGCTGTCAGTCTCAAATTTACTTTCCTAGAAGGCTGTTTTAAATCCCACTGTAGATAACGTTATACATGTTCACGACACACACACACACACACACACACACACACACACACACACACACACACACACAAAGAAAGTCAAGAAAAACTATACTGATTAATTCATTATTTTGTCATAAAGAGGACGTTGGCCAATATCTTTTCAAGCATATGGCAGCCGAAAGAGCCCAAACATGAAGTCAGGCCAGCCATTTGACACGGCAGTAAATGGACTTATCTCTGGGATAAATTATGGTGCTTTCGGTGGTTCTAAAAACTTGAGGCTCTATATTATGTGGGAAGCAATTATTGATTTTTTCGTGTGTATAAATATTAGTTTATACACATTCAAATTAACATTATTATTACTATTTTATTTTAGGAGGCCTTCCTGTAGCTTAACCAAATCAGTTTAAATTCATAATGCGTTGAAGTATTCAGGTCTGAGGTGAGGATAGCATATTATACTGGAAAAAAGTTTATGATAAAAGTATTTCATAATAATACAAGTTAGGATTTATTCCACATTTTTATATTGCGTAAACACAGCAATGAACTGCTGATTATTAGACTGTTGGAATAACGTAAGATCGAATCCACAATATGAGTTTTTATGAATAAAAACATTTTATTACAATACCCACATGGATTAATTTCTTATTTTTATAATACTGCAGGAATATAGTAATGAACCGATGATTTGGTTTTATTTGAAGGCTAGCAGTACATTTTATCCGGTGAATTTAGTAATATCAAATAATAGCAAAGACACTATTGGGAATAATAATGAATAATGACTGTAAACTACCTGCAGATTTGGAAGGATAAATGACTGAAATAATTTTGTATTTAGTACACTGTAAGGGGAAGTGGAATATATTTAAAGACAACTATGTGAGCGTACTAGAATTGCAGTTATACAGGAGACATGTAGTAAGGCAAAATATTTTTAGATATTGATAAAAAAATATATATAAATGATAATAATATCCACGGAGGGAGTATACAACGTAGTGAAGCTGAGTAAGTCTACGGGAACCGCTACCCACGAAATATTTACTGACTTTCGCTTCTTAACCTTTCATCCTTATACTATATAGCAAAAGGGATTCAGCTCCAAAATATTTCATTTTGTGCAAAATGCCAAAGAATTTTCATTTTTACCCACATAGGCCATTTTCAAAGCTCTCTGCTGTCCCAAAATTCCTAGTAATATTCTCTTTTGGAGAATCAGTCAAAAATCAAAGGTATGAAATGAAATGTAACAGTTTTAGCTTTTCACCGAAAAGGATTTCAATCACGGTGGTGGTGCTACGGAGAAAAATTTAAGTAAATTAAAAATTGTATTCGATGTTGGGATGCAGGAGAAATCTTCAATTCGTAATTGATCTGTCCCGTAGAGTTTCTCCATATTTGATTTCAAAATACAATATATTTCAGTGTTATTATCACGAATTTACTGTTGACATTTTTCTTGTCATTATCAGTTTATAATTATTTTTCAGCTTTGTTATTCAGGGAATGAAAAAAATGAAAGAATCTCTTCCTAGGGTGATCTATAAATGTTGTCAGGTTTTTAGGGGGCGATGAGAGGCTTCCATGAAAAATGAGTTTCAGTGAATAAATTACAGAACTAATTTCTCAGTATTTATGTCTGGGAAAGCAACGAATGCTTTTCAGAATTTAATTTAAAATCAATAAAAATTTTATTTCTAGTTACGGTCTGTAATTTATAGTTCGTCGTGGTTGAAAGAAGGTTGGCTATTTTCCAGTGCAAAATAGGAAATGAAAAAATTATATAGCAAGAGTAAAGAATTCCAAGATTCAAAAGCAAATCATGACGGTATTCATGCTAATTTTCTTCTAGCTTATTAAGAAACTAAATAGCCTAAATAAATGAAATAAATGAGGGCTCTTCCTCTAAACATTACAAAATCAGCGACCATTTTACTGCAATGGTGAAAGCACAAGCTGTAATTGAATAGGAAAGGGAGTGGATAAAATACTTTGTCTTTATTTAACTGGGTGGCAAAGGGTGAAAATGCTAATTACGATGAATTCTAAACTTGATTTTTTTTTCTTATTCACACAAACCTTCTCATTTGAGGGAGCTGTGCTAGAACTCAAAAGACTATTATTCTTTTATTCAGCTCAACAAGTTTCAAATTAACGATGCTAACAGTACGTGATTGTTTAATTGCCCTGAGTAATAGAAGAAAACCTCATAATTACAGAGAGAGAGTGAGAGAGAGAGAGAGAGAGAGAGAGAGAGAACCGTGTGCAAGGATTCAATGAACAATACAGCCTTGAAAATCGTTTTACACGACAAGTGTATGCTGAAGGAAATTATTTGAATGGTATAAGAAAGCAAAAAATACACACATATATATATCCTTATTATTATTATATTATTCTTATTATTATTATTATTATTATTATTATTATTATTATTATTATTATTATTATTATTACTGAAGGCATATCACAGGCTGTGGTAACAGCAATCCCAAGAAACGAAGAACTCCAGTTAACGAATTGTATCTTTAGACTAATGCTGCAGAAGCCTCAGTGAAGCTTGTCGGTTCATAGAGTCTCCTTGTGCCTGTCATTCCATTGCAAGGAAGGGGAAAGTGAACCAAACCTGCTCTGAAGTGATCGGTATAGTACGCTGCAGTGATGGGCTGTTATTTTTATTGTGCAACTCTCTCTCTCTCTAGTACGGCTATTGCCAGATTCTTCCATCGATCTGCCATTATGCCAGGCATTGGTGAGGCAACTTACGAGGTCTATCCATGACTGCGTCATGAGTCGTTTACTTTAAATGGGACCTCGGCTGGTTTGGCTGTTGTTTGAGTCATTTGAACAACAAACACACGCATACTGAGATCAAGTACACGCACACTCTCCATTAGACTAATTGGCTGGCTTCACTTTGCATTGCTG
>NC_061109.1:70576420-70581420 GCF_015104395.2 Macrobrachium nipponense
TTGCCTCCAATTAGTCACGAAACAAAAAGAACCCACAGAACTCCTCTCTTGACTCAAAAGACTCCAGAAATTCAACTCAAAAATCATAACCACACACAAAAAAAATGTCACCTCCAAAGATTAATGCCATCTCCTTATATATATATATATAAATCACCATATTAATAATAACACCACTCCGGTGATAAAAACATTACCTCCATTTAATTAATAACCACACCACCAAATTCCCTTTATCTCACCAATAACCACGTGTTAATAAAACCACCACTCCAGCAATAAAAAATATTCACCTCTGTTTTGGCAAATAAAAAATACCTCTATTTCACCAATAACTCCATGTGGAATAAAACAAGTCTCCAAAAAATATGAAATCTCCGAGCAGGATAATAAAAAATGAAACTCCATCTCCAAAAAAAATGCACTCAAAGCATCTAGCTGACACACTCGAAAACTTTGGCCCAAATCTCCTCAAAAAGGTGTCTCCATTTGCAACAAAAATGGTTGCAAAATAATTGAACTAAACATAGCTCTCTCCACCATAGGCCTAAACTGTGGAATATCTCCAAAACAATAAAAAATGTCAAATGGCCAAAATATTAGAACTCCAAATATATCTCAAATTATATCTCCAATTCTCCAGGAAAATACCTCAATGTTATAGTCAAAAACTATAAACTCTCTGTTTAGCATAGCTGCTAAAAAAAGGCAAAAACTCGGCAAATAAAATTTCCCAGGAAATTCTAGAAAAAATCACCAATGTGCAATAACTCATTACAACAGAACTCCAAATTCAAAGTGTCTAAACAAAGACTTCTCCATATGCACTACGGCATAGACCACTAGAAACTTAACCAAGTTTCCTATCTCTGGCAAAGTTGTCGCAAATACAACAAAGGTATTGTACAAGAAACCCACAACTTCTGGAACACAAATATCCAGAAAAAAAAATGAAGTGCCATTTTGTATGCATTCAAAAAAATGCAAAATTCTCCCATAAATCTCTCTGCAGCATCAAACAGCTGAAATCATAAACACATTCCCGAACAATGACTAAGTCACAAACTGAGATATTGAAAATTCTCACAAACTGGAGAGAAAAATTAATTCAAACTCACACATGATAAAAAAACTTTCGTCAGCGATGGCTAACAGCTAAAGAGGGGAAAAAGAAAAATCAACGGCACTGTTAACTATCCCCGTTTCTCACGTAGATGTCAAGCAATTTTCTGCTGAACTCATAAAAAAGAAAAACAAAAAATGTGTCGTTAGTTCCTCCCATATTCACAAAAAAAAAACTCCATCACCCTTGATAATCATTACAACACCCATGTTAGTATAAAAAAATAACACCAATATAAGAACTATCAGTATCAGAAGTATCATTATCAGAATTTGCCAGTATCAGTAGTATCACCAGATATTAGTAAATATCAGCACTCGCCCAATATTAGCAAAATTAGTACTTGCCCATTCACAAGTATCAAGTATCAGAATCATCAACTATCATTACTTGCTAGTATCACCAAAATTGCTATCATCAATATCACCAAAAATTGGTATCATCACCCATAAAATCATTGTCACATCTCCCAAAGAATTATTAACACCATGACTCCAACAGAATCCCCAAAAATATCTCAAGTAAAGATAATTCTACTTAAGTACCTCTCATAAAATATCTCCAGTAATGACAATAATCCTCCATTGTTAGTTTCCTTAAATATCTCCAGTAACACCAGTAAAAGCATTAATATTGCTATTTCTCCAGTAATTATCATATTGCCACACCCCAAAATCAACACCACCCATCACTCTCCAGTATCATCAGTTACAACACCACTCAGAAACACCGGGCATCACCATTTGACAACACCACCTGACAACATCAGTCATCACCAATCATCACCATTTTAAAGTAATTTCCACACAACACCAATCAAATCTCCATTAAAAAAATAATAATCTCTATGTCCCCATTTATAATAATTATCTCTAACATTGCATAAAAGCATTCTCCAAAGCATAAGGAAAACTTACACACATCCCATTTGAATTTCATTTCATTTTCTTTCCACTCAAGAGAAAAAAATCTTTCTTAAAAAAACCTACGGGCATCTCACATCATCAACCAATCGTTATCAGCTGATGTCCTAGCATTGAAGATTCCTTATCCAAGGCCAAACTCGTCCCCATTGCCCCAACACAAAGAAAAAAAAAGAAGAAATTCACCCCCCACTAAAAAAAAAGAGATTCACCCTCCTCTGAGCGTTAGGAAGGAAGACCACTACTCTCCCCTTGCAATACCCCTTCGTTTTGCTCAGCAGAATTTGCGCTGACCGCGTAAGAACAAGTGGGCGCTCTATCCCCAGGCAAAACCTGGATGTATGAAAACCATTAATACACACAGGTATGCATTAAAACAAAGACGAATGCGTCTCTCCTTACATGTGCCCAGAAATGAAAAAAAAAAACACATCAAATTCTGCTCCTGTGGGAAAAAATGGTACTGTGAACTGCCTCTTTAACTTCAAAAATGACTCATACGCAAAGTCAAAAAAATAATAATATAACACTCACTTCCTCAAATGGGAGGATACCCGACTGCCCAACCGAATGTGCAGTAACACGCAAATACACACATACTTGCGTGTGTAATGACAACCCGATCCTCGAGCAGAAAAAACTCTTGGCAGCACGCACTAAGAAAGAAGTCTCACTGACTGCCCGCCCGACACGTCAAGGCATCTTGCCCAGGGCAAAATGCTGAGCCTAGTTCAATTCTCCCGTCTCATTACCACAGCCAACGATGGATAAACCTTAACCCCCATAAGTTATTAACTTAAATCTAACACATTCCCCCAACCAGACACTCTGAAAAACGGCATGTAATCTCACAAAAGGATTTTTCGTTCGACCAGAGCTGCCCACCACTCATAAGAGATAGTTTCTCGTATTTTCATATTTGGTAAGCGTTATGCCAAAGCAGAAGGGGAACTGGTAACACATCTCCTCTCTCTCTCTCTCTCTCTCTCTCTCTCTCTCTCTCTCTCTCTCTCTCTTGACTCTGGCAAGCACTCTCTCTCCATTTCATTAGGTCATCAAATCAGAGTCAGAGCTACAAAAATGTACGTTTATTCAAAGTGAAGTACTAATTGGATAAACTCAGGTTTTTACAAGATAATGAAATGGAATGATAACTCATAGTTCAAGTCTCACAGACAAACCGCCCCCCCCGCCCAGTATTTTAATATTCTTAATCAGCAATTAGTACCACAAATTATCTCTTCTCCAAAACACAGTCCCCTCACTAGATATGCCTGTTTAAAAAAACAGGAGAACACACTAGTGAGTACACACAATTGTAAAGACAAAGTTAAAAGATTAAATGAAACAGAACATCTTTACAAAATGTCAAAAAATAGACAAGCCCCAACTGTGGCTAAAGCACAGTAACTCTTACCCATTGCAGCCTGGAATATCACACACAGAAACAAAAACACTTTATAGAGCCATACAGGTTCTTTCTCTTCCCGTAACTGTCTCCATTGTTCTGGCTAATACATGACATTGAGAATGGACATAGCTCGTACACGTACACATGAATTCACACTCTTCGTCCAAGCCCCAGGTAACTGGTTGCAGCTAGTTTTCAAAGCCACCTTGGACAAGCTCTCATGGTTTTGATATGCTTAGGTTAAGAACTTTAACATCACACCATCCAAAAAAGAGTCATCAGCATTCTTAAGCTGTCGCCTGAACTCTCAGTCTCCAGGGAAGTTAAAAATGATGAATCTGTACATTCCCCCTTTTTACATATATATATATATATATATATATATATATATATATATATATATATATATATATATATATATATATATATATATATATATATATATATATATATTACCAGCGAAGGGGGTCACCCCCAACCCACTAGCTTTAATATTTGGTATGCGTTTAGCCATAGCGTTAGGCGCGAACTGGTAACCCTCAGTCTCTTCTCTCTCTCTCTCTCAAGGTGATCACTGGCATAGCCTTCTCTCTCTCTCTCTCTCTCTCTCTCTCTCTCTCTCTCTCTCTCTCTCCATTCCATCAGGATATCAAATAAGAGTCGGAGTTACAAAAAATATACACGTTTTATTCAAAGCAAAGTATTAGTTGAATAATTCAAGTTCTTACAAGATAATTAATGGAATGATAATAGTTCAAGTCTCACGGACAACTAACTCAGATAACCCCCCGGTATTTAAATGTCTTAATCAGTAATTAGTCACACCAATTATCTCTTCTCCAAAATACAGTCCCCTCACTAGGACACTCGGTCCTCTCAATAGGACACTCGGCCCCCCTCACTAGGACACTCGGCTCCCTCACTAGAACACTCGGCCCCCTCACTAGAACACTCGGTTCCCTCACTAGAACTGCCTGTTTAAAAGACAGGAGAACACACTAGTGAGCACACACAAAATTGTAAAGATAAAGTCAAAAGATTAAATGAAATGGAACATCTTTACAAGATATCAAAACAAGCCATCCCTTTGGCTAAAGTATGATAACACTTACCCATTACAGTTTGGAAAATCACTTAAACAAAAATACATTATAGAGTCATCCAGGCTCTTTCTCCCCAAGGCAGCCCTCTCCCTAGTCCTGCCTAAAACCTGCCGTTAACAACGGACATAGCTCGTACACGTACAGATGAATTCACACTCCTTGTCAACGCCCCAATTAACTGGTCACAGCCAGTTTTCAAAGGCACCTTGAACAAGCCCTCACGAACTCACATACCCACAGAACGAACATTGATTCTCCAGGTTGTCGCTCAGACTCTGTCTCCATGGGAAGTTAAATTTGATGAATCTGTAAATTCCTCCTTTTTACAGAATAGCTCCGCCACTACCCTGGCTAGCCTCCTGCCTAGCCATAGCTCACATAAAACAGCTCATATATAAAAACATATTGGCCGGCTCAAAACTGAAAACATAAGTAACTGC
>NC_061109.1:70586420-70593920 GCF_015104395.2 Macrobrachium nipponense
TAAAAGTCGGAGTTACAAAAAATATACACGTTTTATTCAAAGCAAAGTATTAGTTGAATAATTCAAGTTCTTACAAGATAATTAATGGAATGATAATAGTTCAAGTCTCACAGACAACTAACTCAGATAACCCCCCGGTATTTAAATGTCTTAATCAGTAATTAGTCACACCAATTATCTCTTCTCCAAAATACAGTCCCCTCACTAGGACACTCGGTCCCCTCAGTAGGACACTCGGCCCCCTCACTAGGACAGAACGAACATTGACCTGCTTAAGTAAGCATCTTTGTATCACACTATCCCAGAAATGATTTCTCAGCTTTCTCCAGGTTGTTGCTCGGACTCGGTCTCCCAATGGGAAGTTAAAATATGATGAATCTGTAAATTCATCCTTTTTTACATATATATTAATATATTCATATATATATTATTATATATAGTATATATAGTATATATATATTAATTAATTATAATATATTATAAATTTATATAATATGTAATATAATAATATATTATATATATGTATATATATATATATATGATATATATATATATATATACTATATATATATAATATATATATATATATATATGTATATATATATATATATATATATATATCATATATATATATATATTATAATATACTGTATATTATATAATATATATATTAATTATATATATATATATATATATATTATATATTTATATAATTCATAATATATATTATACTCTTCACAAAAGCCAAAATTGTCCTCACACCACACAGCAATGCAAAGTGAAGCCAGCCAATTAGTCTAATGGAGAATGTGCGTGTACTTGAACTCAGTATGCGTGTGTTTGTTGTTCAAATGACTCAAACAACAGCCAAGCCAGCCGAGGTCCCATTTAATGTAAACGACTCATGACGCAGTCATGGGTAGACCGCGTAAGTTGCCTCACCAATGCCTGGCATAATGGCAGAATCGATGGAAGGAATCTGGCAATAGCCAGTACTAGAGAGAGAGAGAGAGTCAGAGAGAGAGAGAGAGTTGCACAATAAAAATAACAGCCCATCACTGCAGCGTACTATACCGGTTACTTCAGAGCAGGTTTGGTTCACTTTCCCCTTCCTTGCAATGGAATGACAGCACAAGGAGACTCTATGAACCCGACAAGCTTCACTGAGGCTTCTGCAGCCATTAGGTCTAAAGATACAATTCGTTAACTGGAGTTCTTCGTTTCTTGGGATTGCTGTTACCACAGCCTGTGATATGCCTTCAGTAATAATAATAATAATAATAAGGATATATATATGTGTGTATTTTTGCTTTCTTATACCATTCAAATAATTTCCTTCAGCATACACTTGTCGTGTAAAACGATTTTCAAGGCTGTATTGCTCATTGAATCCTTGCACACGGTTCTCTCTCTCTCTCTCTCTCTCTCTCTCTCTCTCTCTCTCTCTCTCTCTCTCTCTCTCTCTGTAATTATGAGGTTTTCTTCAATTACTCAGGGCAATTAAACAATCACGTACTGTTAGCATCGTTAATTTGAAACTTGTTGAGCTGAATAAAAGGATAATAGTCTTTTGAGTTCTAGTACAGCTCCCTCAAATGAGAAGGTTCGTGTGAAAAAAAGAATCGCGTTTAGAATTCATCGTAATTAGCATTTTCACCCTTTGCCATCCAGTTAAATAAAGACAAAGTATTTTATCCACTCCCTTTCCTATTTAATTATAGCTTGTGCTTTCACCATTGCAGTAAAATGGTCGCTGATTTTGTAATGTTTAGAGGAAGAGCCCTCATTCATTTAGGCTATTTAGTTTCTTAATAAGCTAGAAGAAAATTAGCGTGAATACCGTCATGATTTGCTTTTGAATCTTGGAATTCTTTACTTCTTGCTATATAATTTTTTCATTTCCTATTTTGTACTGGAAAATAGCCAACCTTCTTTCAACCACGACGAACTATAAATTACAGACCGTAACTAGAAATAAAATTTTTATTGATTTTAAATTAAATTCTGAAAAGCATTCGTTGCTTTCCCAGACATAAATACTGAGAAATTAGTTCTGTAATTTATTCACTGAAACTCATTTTTCATGGAAGCCTCTCATCGCCCCCTAAAAACCTGACAACATTTATAGATCACCCTAGGAAGAGATTCTTTCATTTTTTTCATTCCCTGACTAACAAAGCTGAAAAATAATTATAAACTGATAATGACAAGAAAAATGTCGACAGTAAATTCGTGATAATAACACTGAAATGTATTGTATTTTGAAATCAAATATGGAGAAACTCTACGGGACAGATCAATTACGAATTGAAGATTTCTCCTGCATCCCAACATCGAATACAATTTTGAATTTACTTAAATTTTTCTCCGTAGCACCACCACCGTGATTGAAATCCTTTTCGGTGAAAAGCTAAAACTGTTACATTTCATTTCATACCTTTGATTTTTGACAGATTCCCCAAAAGAGAATATTACTAGGAATTTTGACAGCAGAGCAGATGAGCTTTGAAAATAAGGTGGCCTATGTGGGTAAAAACATTGAAAATTCTTTGGCATTTGCACAAAATGAAATATTTGGAGCTGAATCCCTTTTGCTATATAGTATAAGGATGAAAGGTTAAGAAGCGAAAGTCAGTAAATATTTCGTGGGTAGCGGTTCCCGTAGACTTACTCAGCTTCACTACGTTGTATACTCCCTCCGTGGATATTATTATCATTTATATATTTTTTTTTATCAATATCTAAAAATATTTTGCCTTACTACATGTCTCCTATATAACTGCAATTCTAGTACGCTCACATAGTTGTCTTTAAATAATATTCCAATTCCCGTACAGTGATACTAAATACAAAATTATTTCAGTCATTTAATCCTTTCCAAATTCTGCAGGTACGTTTACAGTTCATTAGTTCATTATTATTCCCAATAGTGTCTTTGCTATTATTTGATATTACTAAATTCACTGGATAAAATGTACTGCTAGCCTTCAAATAAAACCAAATCATCGGTTCATTACTATATTCCTGCAATATTATAAAAATAAGAAATTAATCCATGTTGGTATTGTAATAAAATGTTTTTATTCATAAATACTCATATTGTGGATTCGATCTTACGTTATTCCAACAGTCTAATAATCAGCAGCTCATTGCTGTGTTTACGCAATATAAAAATATGGAATAAATCCTAACTTGTATTATTATGAAATACTTTTATCATAAACTTATTTCCAGTATAATATGCTATCCTCACCTCAGACCTGAATACTTCAACGCATTTTGAATTTAAACTGATTTGGTTAAGCTACAGGAAGGCCTCCTAAAATAAAATAGTAATAATAATGTTAATTTGAATGTGTATAAACTAATATTTATACACACGAAAAAATCAATAATTGCTTCCCACATAATATAGAGCCTCAAGTTTTTAGAACCACCGAAAGCACCATAATTTATCCCAGAGATAAGTCCATTTACTGCCGTGTCAAATGGCTGGCCTGACTTCATGTGTGGGCTCTTTCGGCTTTCATATGCTTGAAAACATATTGGCCAACGACCTCTTTATGACAAAAAAATGAATTAATCAGTATAGTTTTTCTTGACTTTCTTTGTGTGTGTGTGTGTCTGTGTGTGTGTGTGTCGTGAACATGTATAACGTTATCTACAGTGGGATTTAAAACAGCCTTCTAGGAAAGTAAACTTGAGACTGACAGCAAAACATATTTTTTTACCTATTTCTTTTAGTTATGATTTTTCGCTCTCTCCTTCATTCTTAAACACCTCCCCCCCCCTCCCCAACTGTGTGTGTGTGTCTGTGTGTGTGTGTTACGATTGTCTTACAAGAGAGCTTATGGATCTCTTCCAAATGTTATTTTCTACCCTTCAAGCGGCCTCACAAAGCCTAAAGCAATTCCCCAATAGCTGTAAAAGCAATCGATTTCCATCGACGAACAAAATGCAGCTGACAAGACTGTCCAGAAGAGGACAACGTTTCTCTTGTTACTGGAAATTACTTGGTCAGTGACAACTAGCTAAAATATACTCAAAACTCTTGTTAAGGATTTACAGGTTGTTTGTCCTTTATCTGAGTACTAAGAAATAGCCTTTGTATAAAGGTATATTATTTCTTATCAAAGGAAAACTAAGATGGTTACGAAACAAACAAAGCATTTATGTATACATGTTTGTGTATTTATGTATGCATGGATATGAACACATGGAAACGTGTTTGACAGAAATTAATTTATGATTCACCACGAGACCAAACCCCGGTCTTCCGAGTGAGACACCAGTGCATCAGCAATTCGGACGCAAAGATCATAAAAGGAGTTAGAACCTAAGTACTAAGTATCCGACATTTTTCCCGGCCAGGCGACTCAGGTATAACATACCCGCGAATTTTAACCAACTCCCAGACCTATAAGCGCTCGAATTATTAACATTTCATCCGATGTCGCCCTTTCACCTATGAGTGTCCAACTCCACTTACGATATTTATATCCGAATATATATATATATATATATATATATATATATATATATATATATATATATATATATATATATACATATATATATATATATATATATATATATATATATATTATATAGCTAGGTTTAACACGATTATTTCTTTTCCTCTATTACTATTTTTGATGTCTAAGACTTCCTTTGGGTCATAAAGGAGGTAGGTTAAGTTTCCACTTTCCCTTCGCCTTTATATCTGACCTCTGATAGATCCTGACGTGAAGAAGAATGATATATTTCCCGGACTTAACGACCACGCACACACACCCCCAGTGGCGGGATCATTTGTCTTACGAAGAATCGCGTAACTCTCATTTATAAAGCTTCCCCATCAGTCATTACCAAAAAACTGGAGGCCTTTTGTATACCATCTCTTTTATACGAAGCGATTCTATGATCACAGTCCTAACTTTCTCTTCTATCGTATTTATTCCCTATAAAAAAACCCTTCATTTCCATGCTATTTCCTAATGCTCCTCTCTGTTCTTTATATTGAAGAGTTTAATCATCTTCCAACAGACTGTTTAATGTAATATTTTATGTAAACTTGTTTTGTATACCCCAAATACTTCTCACGGTTGCTTGTCTTTATCTTATGGTATTTAATCATTTGCTGAATAAATTGACACTTATAATGCTCGTAACTTACTTTGGGAACAAAGTTATCTAATGGTCCAAGGGACCCTTACACATCTATTCTCGACGGTCAGACAGACAGAAAAATAAAACGATTTTACTTTAGTATATGAGAGACAATAATCTCATCTTATTCTAATAATGACGATTTATATGATCATTAAACCACATGATGTTCAAACCAAAGCTAAACATTCAATTAAACTACTTTCCTAGAAATATCTCCTATCGTACGTAAAGTCATTTAATTGAAAGGATACTCACGGCAGTCCACGTAATGCTCCACGAAATAAACAAAGATTGTGCGAGATTTTGGCCTTGCGCCATGATCTGGTCATATAGTCATCTACGTCAGGGTATCTGTGAGAGAAAAAAGATAGAATTTACCATATAGAATATGGAGAATCGATACTTTATTTTTAATCTTTTGTGGGACCAGGTTTAAAGAATTTTCAGGGCACCACTGATCTATATATATGTGTATATATATATATATATATATATATATATATATATATATATATATATATATTATATATATATCTATATATATATATATATATATATATATATATATATATATATATGCATACACACACACACACACACACACACACATATATATATATATATATATATTATATATATATATATATATATACTATACATATATATATATATATATATATATATATCTATATATATATATATATATATATATATATGTATATATATATATATATATATATATATATATACTATATATATATATATATATATATATATATATATATATATATATATATATATATATATATATATATATATATATATATATATATATATATATATATAGTCCTATGTGCGAGTATTTGTAAATAGGTGCTGTGTATTCACTGGAAAGAGTAACTATTAGGAAACTCTCAATAGTTTTCAGATGTATATAAAAAGCCTAACTCACTGTGAAAGAAAATTATATAATGTTCTCCTTAAAGAATTTAGTAATATTATTGTAGAATTATCTTTTACTAAAAGAATTTTTATATTATTGCTTAGTTCACCTCAGTCTACTGAGAAGACAAATAGATTACTAAATGAACGAAATAATAAGAATTAAAAGGACAGGAAACTCTTAGAAAAAGTAACTTTCATGTCAAGGACTTGGTTAAGTAAAACTGTTTCGCCAACTAAAAAT
Organism: Macrobrachium nipponense; assembly: GCF_015104395.2. Taxonomy (NCBI): domain Eukaryota; kingdom Metazoa; phylum Arthropoda; class Malacostraca; order Decapoda; family Palaemonidae; genus Macrobrachium; species Macrobrachium nipponense. Next base: position 70,592,779 of record NC_061109.1, read on the forward strand.
AAAGTTTAGTCTTTTGTTGGACTGTAGTCTCTCTCTCTCTCTCTCTCTCTCTCTCTCTCTCTCTCTCTCTCTCTCTCTCTCTCTCTCTCTATCTCTATCTGAGGGTATTTTAGCACAGCTCAGTGAAGGAAAACTTGGGGGATGTAAAGGATCAGACACTGGAGCTTAAAAGTGCAATCAATGTGAATTGCAACTGAGGTCAGGTGCAGTAGGACGAAACGTGCCATTTATGCACGTAGTTAAATGTCGACTGTGACAAGGTGGGATTGCGGGATTCCACATTAAACTCTTTCCTTTAAAATGCACCTTCATGTTTGGGAAAGATTAATTCAGGCTTCATACATAAACCTTTACAGTTACTTTGAACGGATATGTTTTATGGTGCTTTCGAGATATTTGAGTTTTTTGCTAATTACGTGTTAAGGGAGTTTACATATTCTGAGTTGACGTGAATATCAGCAAATGAATGAGACCCATTTCTCTTTCTTGGAGCTAATTAAGAACAAAATTTACACTGAAGACTAAAAAATGTACTGAAAGGAGATGAAGATTAGTATTTGACTAACTGTCAGGAACTTCATAAAATCCTGTTCATTTATATTTCCACAAATTTTATCACACTTTTGCAGTAGATATTACAGAAAAACCAGATTTTACCCTGGGGCTATTCCTATGAAATGTTGTTTTCCGTGGCAGATAGAGGCTTCAAAAGAAAATAAATCGGATGCCCTTTATATTGAAGTCTCTCGTTCATCATTAAATGATAAAAAAAGTTTATAACCGATAAATGTTTCCTTCATGCATGTTTGGTGTTTTTACGTTGCATGGAACCAGTGGTTTTTCAGCAACGGGACCAACGTCTTTACAAGACTTCCGAACCATGTCGAGAGTGAACTTCTATCACTAGAAATACACATCTCTCACTCCTCAATGTAATGCCCGAGAATCGAACCCGCGACCACCGAGGTGGGACGCCAACACCAAACCAACCACGGCACCGAGGCACCTTTATGGTGCAGTATTTTTCTGATTCCGCTTTTTTTTTTTTTTTTTTTTTTTTTTTGCGAGGGGAATTCATGAAATATTTTTAAGTTTATATTATTAGTTCTATCAATTCCAATTTTGTTGAGTGAGAGCGCTGT
>NC_061109.1:70606420-70616420 GCF_015104395.2 Macrobrachium nipponense
CAAATGTTAATGTTTCTATTGTAGTTGGTCGATGTTAATATTGCAGTGATTGATGTATGTCAGTATCTGAAAGGTTGGTTTTCTTACTCTGTACTGAGGTGACAATATCTACGCAATTTTTAATGTACACACACAAACACACACACACACACACACACACACACACACATATATATATATATATATTATATATATATATCTATATATATATATATATATGTTGTGTGTGTGTGTGTGTGTGTGTGTGTGTGTGTGTGTGTGTGTGTTTTGTGTGTGTTACATTAAAAATTGCGTAGATATTGTCACCTCAGTACAGAGTAAGAAACCAACCTTTCAGATACTGACATACATCAATCACTGCAATATTAACATCGACCAACTACAATAGAAACATTAACATCTGCTTATAATAAATATTCGTCAGGATTTATCATACATCAGTCTCCCAGACTCCTTTCGACGTATTGATCGCTGGAGAAAACTTTCCAGGAATTTTTCATGGCAACCAGGAGATGGTGCCTTCATTTATCCACGTATATATATATATATATATATATATATATATATATATATATATATTATATATATATATATATATATATATATATATATATATATATATATATATATATATATATATATATATGTGTGTGTGTGTGTGTGTGTGTGTGTGTGTGTGTGTGTGTATGTGTGTATAAATCGTCCCAATGACATTGGTTCATTAATTTATCTCTTCCTTTATAAGAAAAAAAAAAACAACAGAGAGAGTGTTGCAAGGGAAATATTGCCTGCCTCGGGGGATATTGCTTGGGAGGATACTGCTACTACTACTGAGTATACCCTTGGGGGGATACTCAGACACTGTTCAAGAGGGGTGTTCTATCTGACTGGGGGGTGTTTCAACGCCTGGGGGAGGGTGAAGTTCTCTTTTTTTTTCTCAGTGGGGGCGAAACTTTTTTTTTCTCAGTGTGGGTGAACTCCTTCCTTTTTTTTTCTTTGTCGGGGTGTTGAGAGACGAGTTTGCCCTTGAAAATAATTTTCCAATGCCAAGACATCAGCTGATTGATTAGTTGATGATGTGAAATGCCCGTAGGATTTTCTTTTTAGAAAAGAGATTTTCTTTTTCGTGAATGAAGAGAAAATGGAAATGAAATGCATTGTATGGGTGTATGTTTTCCTTGTGCTTTGGAATGCACAAATTTTTTATTGTGTTGGAGGGATTACTTTAAATTCCCGATGAGTGGTGTTGCATCTGGTGTTGATTTTGGGTGTGGCAATGGTGTTGGTTGGTATCATGGGGTTTGGCAATACTGGTGTATGCTATTTGAATTACACCCTCACTTGAGAGCTTCGCAAGAGAATTATTACTGTGGGTTATTATTATTATTATTAATAATTAGTATCATTGTATGAGATATGTCATGGGAGGATTACTTAAGCATAATTATCATTACGGGGGACTTGTTTTACGAGAGATTTGAGATATTTCATGGGAGATTATTTTATAATTATTACAGATAATTATTTATGGAGAATTATTACAATGAATTATTGGGAGTAGTTTTGGGGTTAATTATTTGTTGAGTTTTTGTAACTTTGAAGAATATCTCAGTAATTCATGAGTGATGAGTTTTGCTGAATCTTGATGAATCTGGCTGAGTTTTGGTGAATTGTGCTGAATCTTGCTGAACTTTTGGTGAATGGATAAGTATTAACATTGGTGATGTTTTTATGCTAATACTAGTGATTTTGATGATAGCAATTTTGGTGATTTTGCTGATAATGATACTTCTGATACTGATTTTTATTTTTTATTTTACTAATACGTGGGTGCTATAATGCTATCAAGGGTGGTGAAATCTTTTTTGAATTTGGGAGGAACTAACAACACATTATTTTTGTTTTTTCTTTTTTTGAGTTCAGCAGATAATCGCTTGACATACGTGAGTTACGGGAGATAGTTAACAATGCCATTGATTTTTCTTTTCTCCTTTTTTGGAAGTTAGCCATCACTGACACAAGTTTTTTTTATCATGGGTGAATTTGAGTTTATTTTTTCTCTCCAGTTGGTGTGAATATTTTTTCTAATGTCTCAGTTCGTGACTTAGAGTCATTATTCGGGAATGTGTTTGTGTTTTCAGCTGTTTGATGCAAAGAGATTTATGGGAGAATTTTTGCATTTTTTTTAATGCATACGTAGTGGCACTACATTTTTTTCTGGATATTTGTGTTCCAGAAATTGTGAATTTCTTGCACAATACATTTGTTGTATTTGTGACAACTTTGCCAGAGACAGGAAACTTGGTTAAGTTTTCTAGTGGCCTATGTCGTAGTGCATATAGAGAAGTCTTTGCTTAGACACTTTGAACTTGGAGTTTTGTTATAATGAGTTGTGGCACATTGGTGATTTTTTCTAGAATTTCCTAGATAATTTTTATTTGCCGAGTTTTTGCCCTTTTTCAGCAATTATGCTAAGGAGAGAGTTTATAGTTTTTCACTATAACATTGAGTTATTCTCTGGAGAATTGGAGATATATTATTTTGGAGATATAATTGGAGGTATATTATTTTGGAGTTATAATTTGAGATATAATATATTGGAGATATATTTTTAGCCATCTGATATTTGCCAATGGTGGTGAGAGCTATGTTTAGTTCAATTATTTTGCAGCCATCTTTGTTGCAAATGGAGATACATTTTTTTGGAGATATATGGGGCAATATTTGTGTGTATGTGAGCTGGATGCTTTGAGTGCACATTTTTTTGGAGATGGGATTTCATTTTTTTATATTCCCGCTTGGAGATATATTTTTTGGAGCCTTGTTTTATTCCACATGGTGTTATTGGGGAAATAGAGGTAAATATTTTTTATTTGCCGAAATAGAGGTGAACATTTTGTTATTCCTGGAGTGGTGGTTTTTTTTATTAACATGTGGCTATCGGAGAAATGAGAGAGAATATGGTGGGTGTGGTTACTAATTACATGAAGGAAATATTTTTATCAATGGAGTGGTTTTATTATTAATATGGTGAAATATATGGAGGTGGAATTAATCTTTGGCGGGTGACCCTTTTTTGTGGTTATGGAGTTTTTTTCGAGCCTAGAGAAGATTTCTGTGGTTCTTTCCTTTTGGTTTCGTGACTATTTGGAGGCGAGTGGCATTACTGCATTACGAGTTTATCGTAGCTTTTTTTATCCCGAGTAGGCGATAATTTTTATATAATTGGGCAGTGTCATGTGAAAGAAATGTCTTCGAGACAAATTTTTGAACACATTAGTCATATCCTGGAGTTAATTTTGTGAAATGTGCTTACTTCGTGTCAATATAGACGTTTTCTTGAGAATCACGAGTTTCCAAACTTGTAAGTCTGACTATACATTTTTTTTGTGCCGCAGTTTGAGCACACGTCCGCAGGTGGATCTTTCTGCTGACAACCACTGTGATGAGTCCTGTGTGCTGATCCTTTTCCTTTGATGGTGATTGCTCAGAGTTTTTGCAATATCTGGAAATGTTGACAATAGCATTTCACAAAAGCGCATGTGTGAGAGTTTGCTTCCTGGCCGTGTCGGTCGATAAAAGTTGTGATGTCGAAAAATTCCGTAACTATACATGGGGCATTTCTTGGGGAAAAACGCAGGGATTATGTATATTATATATATATTATGTGTATTGTAATTGGGGGATTTAGCTTTGATTAGCATTTCTTTTTGGACGGGAGATGTAATTTATCAGGAGATGTAATTTATCAGGGTTGTTTTTTATGTAAATGGGAGTTTGACATTAAGTCTCATTGTAATTAGTTATATGAGCAGTAATGGGGTTTTGCTGTTAAAAGTTGGAGATTTTTGCTGATTTTGTGAGTTGTTCAGATGTCAGAGCTTGAGAGAACATTTTTGAGTCTGGGCTTGTTACGTGATTTTTTTTTTCCTTGGGCTCAGTGCTTTTTTTCTTTTTTTTACTTGTGATAACATTCGAGTTTGGAATGTGAGTGCAGAAGTCCGTGAGTTGCTGTGAGTTTTGGGTTGTGTGAGTTTGGAGAATTGAGTTAGAGAACTTGATATTTTTTTTTCTTTGCGAGTTGTGATAATGACTTATGATTTAGTGGTCATATTAAATGGAGTTGATTGGGAGACGTTTAGTTAGTATTTCTGAATTTTTGAGGTCGTTGTTAGATAGAAGTAGTATGTCCTTTGATTGACTGATGACTGGACTGACATACTAACACACCAAAAAGTCGTACCCCGACGTTAGCAAGACGTCCACCAGCCGTGCAGAGAGGTTGCTGTCGTTTATCCAGGGTGATTACGAGAATTTCTACGCAGTTCTACATAAGATCTCTTAAACCACTGCGACCTGATTGTACATAGCCCCCAAAAATCTCATAACTCAAAAAGTGATATCTTCGCGGAAGTGTAATATCCTTCAAGGGAACAGCTGTTCACTCTAACTTGACAATTATGATTATAAAGACACCCTACTTATATTTTTTGTAGGAAAAAGTAGACTGGGGAGAGATATATATTTTGGAAGCTTGAATTTCAAGTCAGTGGCCCTGTAGGCTTGTTCAATATGAATAAGGGTTTATAATAATAATAATAATAATAATAATAATAATAATAATAATAATAATAATAATAATAATGCTGAGGAAGAGCAGGTTACCGAAAGAAACCGACTCTTGCACTTATACAATCATTTGTTCAAAAGTAGAGAAAAGGGAAATTGTATTTCATAAATGTATTCTCTGCTGCATTAGAATCAGATATTTCTTGAATGTGTTGAGAGATGAGATGGAAATAAAAAGAAATATATAAGGAAAAGAGAGAGAGAGAGAGAGAGAGAGAGGAGGAGACGAGAGAGAGAGAGAAGAGAGAGAGAGAGAGAGAAGAGCGAAAAAACTACTGTACTTATGCCAAGAGAGGTCTTTAATAAATAGGGCACAGTAAAGAAGGCAGGGTGTCGTAAGGTCGAACTTCAGGGAACTATACCAAGACTTTCACCTGCAAATGCTTACCCTCCTTTCCTTCGTTCTCCAGACCATAGACAGCTCCCTAGGGAGTCTCTCTTTGCCAACACCTGCCAGAGGCGTCTGCCTCAGGCCACGTCCTTTAGGATCTCAGTTATGTAAACAGCGGCTAGGATGTGTTAAAATCGACAGTCAACAAAACAACTTCCTGTAAGCTATCGCCAGGTTTTGACTACAGTTCTAATTTTGACCTTTTTATTCAATATTTATCTTGTTTTGCTTTATTCCATTTCACATTGTATTGTTTAAAACCAAAAGTTCCTCTTTTGTACGAGGCTAGTTTCTCATAATAATAAAAATAATAATAATAATGATAATAATAATAATAATAATGAGAAGACTGCTGGGCCTTGACCCAGGCTAACATCCCAAACATCTCTTGAGAATGGGCCACAGAAGGGCCTGAAAGTACTCGAGTGTGGAGTAAAACTAAATGTAAACACTTAGAAGTAAACAAGTTACAAATTGCATTTGTGGGTTTCTTTTTCAATCTTCAGAAGAAAACTGAAAGAAGTTTTTGTTTGGTTCATAATAATAATAATAATAATAATAATAATAATAATAATAATAATAATAATATAATAATAATAATAATAATATGAAGTTTGAGATTAGCAGCTAGCGATTACAAAGGACTGACACTAATACTACAGATGTTGAATATGATAAAAATTTGAAATGTTTAACCAAATACAAAATATCAGAACTATTAGCAACCAAAAAATTCAAAAAAAAAAATTACTAGAGACAGAGCGCCTTCAGATATTCTTGTGTTTGTGTCCGTTTTATCATGTAACAGATACAGGAAAAAGACGATTTCTAAAATCATTCGTGAGACTGAACCTCCAGACGGAATGGATGTAACCAATGGAAACTTATATAGGAATGAATTCGCTCTCTTTCTCATCTATTCCTACGTTTATCATAGACATCAACCGACGAAAAAGTTATAATATCCAAGTTTCTTTATCAAGTTCACTTATAATTTCTTCAATTTTCATTGCAACTTCTTTAATTTTCATTGCATAGTGAATCGATCCGAACTTTGAAAGAAGTCCTCCTTGGACGGAAACGGATTTTCTATTAAAATGAGCAATATAGAAAAGTTTTTTCTTCTTCTTTTTAGGGTTATGATTGCAGGATATTAAAGAGATTGCTGTCGGTCTCAGTCGGTTTTACCTACATCGCATCTTTTCGAATTTATGAAACAAGTTACTTTTTCCTAAGCTTTTAAGCTTTCCAGAAATAAATAACAAGCCTCATCATAATACGTGCTTTAGTCTGTTGACAACTATCGGTTTTTATGGCGTAATTTATCTTCTCGTTTAAGATTTCCATATAATATCAAGCCTCATTACAACACGTGATTTATAATTCCTCCGAATTCTGCTGTTAGCAGTGGCATTCAACTCTTACTGACAATAAACTATTTCCGTGAACTCGAAACTGAGCAGCTTTTCCAAAAATTCGTCGTACTCAGGGATCTGCCTTCATTAAGGCAAAGCAAACGTATAATGATTGCGTTTTAAAATGGGTTTCGACTGAATGCGTACTCTTGCCGGAGGTCATTAAATATTTACGTGACTAATATGAACACAGCATCCGGAGGGATTTCTTGCAAATTCTCAGTGTACGTGCGAGCAGCCAGCGACAGAGAGAGAGAGAGAGAGAGAGAGAGAGAGAGAGAGAGAGAGAGAGAGAGAGAGAGAGCTTTCCAGTCTAGCGAACTTGTGGAATCAATTTAATATTTTCCTTTCTATTATGAAACACGAAAATCATACACATTTTGACAAGAAATAATTACAAGCCACCCCATTCTAGGATATTCATTATTAATAGTTAATGAAGTATTTTGTAAAACAAAACAAATTCATCGATAGAAGAACTAAATTTTTACTTTCATAAAACCTTTCTCTAACTTCAGTTCAGTAACTCATTCTGACATTACATCGCAAAATGATGTATTTGCAATCGAAAAAAATCAGTTTACATTTATATACAAACGCATTGGAAGTCACATAATCCAAGCTGCTGAAATTGCCGTAAATGAGGGATTGATCTAATGGAGTTAAATTTCTGTTAAGAGGCAATTTCCCAAAATTTCTCGCTCACACACATCAAAACTCCATCTGTGCAAATTTGCTTAATCCTCAATTACCAAATTAGAACTATGAATTAGTATTCCTCAGTTCACAGTCTTCTCACGAAACTGAATATGATGAAATTAGCATTCGCCAGGTGAGCAAAGGCATTTCAGTAGCTTTTACTAAATTACCAACATTGAAACGAAAAGTACTTGCAAATCTTTCTAAACACGAACGCAGAAGTCATCGATCTTTCGTTACGGTGACCGCTTTTTCCCCACTGCTACAGAGCTTTGTCATTCGGTTCCCCTTCCCTCAAGGATAACCAGTTTGAGAATCAAGGATAGATACTTTGCCCCTTGGATGCATTCCTAAATCACTACGTATGTTGAAGGTTACATCTTCTCTACTACATTTCTGTAATCCAGGTAAACAGCTACTTTCTATATGCCCCATTTTCTTTTACATGTCCAAGAGGATGAGAGTACGACCCCATACCTTCCTGCCATAACAGTTGACGAACACCAGGTACAAAATTCGCTATTTTAGATCAGAAGGGCGTAATGCCTTTTTTCAAGTAATTAGTTTTTAGAACCAAAATGAGATTCGGGGTTCTAGTTGTGACACAATATAAGAATGACATCATTTTCACTTTCGAATACAATTTTTGTTCAACGCTATTCAAAAAAAAGTTGAAAACTAAAATTCTTTTGTACACAGTGACCCCACGCCCCGACCCCTTCTCTTGGCACAGCTGCGATCGTGTTTGACTGGTTCCCTTTGAACTGTCAGCAATATATAAAAACCAATGCAAAAATTGAACTAGTATCGTTTTTTATTCAGCAGAACAACTGTGTGTCAGGGATTTCCATTTTCTGTGGTAAAACTGTAGTGTTTTCGTCAGAAGCTCTTTGAATCTAAGAATGAGTTGTTATTCCTTTTTTATAACATGAAGATAGGTTAAACAACCTGGAATTCCATTGTTTGAATTACGCAAATTTTTGTTTCTAGTATATGCCTTACGATTTAAGGTTGAAACTGGTGCTTACACTAATGCCAACTACCAAAAATAAAAATTCAATTCTGTTTGTCATGTATGATCAAAAAAAATTATAACGAGACATTTATTTTATGTCGCTTTACAGGTGTGTGTGTGTGTGTGTGTGTATCTTTTCACTCCGAAAGTAACATTTGCCAGCTCAAAACACGTTATATACATAAAAAATAGTGTTATGGCCCAACCCTGTCGTGTACAAACACAATCCTATGTGGGCCGTATGTGGCCTTTTGTCAGTCGTTGGATGACAGCACTTTTTTCTTAATTGCTCGTGGAACTTTGAGGTGTTTCTGTTCCAGTCTCGCCGTATTGCACTGTTAGGGAAGAGGGTTAGGTTGTCTGGTCTTTATTGTTCTCTCTGACACATGCACACGTCGATTTTTCCTGGTGTATAAAATATATCTTTTTTAAAGCTTGTCAAACTTTCAATCCTAGTTAAATTTTTGGCGTGTGAATTTTATCCCTTTGTAAAATCTTAAATCCTTACGTTTTTGGCGTATGAATTTTATCCTCTTCAAAGTTTGTCAACTTTAAATCCTAGTTGATTTTTTGGCGTATGAATTTTATCTCTTTTAAAGTCGGTAAATATTAAATCCTAGTTAATTCCGGGGCGTACAAATTCTATCTCTTAAAGTTTGTAAAATCTCACATCTTAGTTCATTCTGGGGTGTAGGTAAGAATTTATCCCTTTGAAAACTTTTGAGAATTTTGAGAATAAACACAACCACGAAATATATCGCGAGAATATAGTTTGAAATAATGTTAGTTTTTTTTTTTTCAATAAAGTCCTTGCAGTATAGGGCTGAATGAAATCAAGCATCCAATTATTGCCTTTCTATTTATCTCTAAATTTGGCTGTTTAAGGTAGCTGTTTGTAAATGCCGAATTTCCATTTATCGCTTTAGATGGAAATTACGGTGGATATTAATTACTTCCTTCTGTCTAATCCTGAGAGCAAATGAATTGGCCAGCGCACTTCTTTCACGAATGAGGTCCAAACGTCCACCGCACTTTCGAAATATCTATCATTTGCGCAGGAGTCAAGCTAGAAGGAACCTCGGCACACAAAATTGCAACGGCACGAATATGCGAACGAATATAAATGAGCAAATATTAAAGTGCAAATATAAACAGATCAGCGAATAAACGTAAGAAAATGTACTTGGAAATGAGACATTATCTGGGTATTGACGAGGTAATTATCACCTTGAAATTCCAATCAAGAACAGGTTCCTTGGATGCTGGGCCTTTGCGCATGTGCGAGAGGGACGCACTCGTTTTCTTCCAGTATTGAAAAAGGGAATGCTGGTCAAGTTTACAAATTGCTAATCTTTCAGGGAAAATGACATTTGCTTTCATTGTTTTACTTCTGAGCTCAATGCAATGAGGTTAAATTTATTCAAATGATCTTAACTGGGACATATGAATGTAAATATGTTGCTTATATTACGTGAATCGATTGAAAAGCCGCTCTATCATCTTATATCTTACCAAAAAAGACACATTTCAAAAATCTCCCATTTCGTGCGCGCATTCTTAAGACACTCAATTATGCTATTAGCAACGCGAGGCATTCCTTTGCTATTTATCTAAATAAGTGAGCCAAAATTCATGTATGGTCTTCAGTTATTAGAATGACTGAAATAAATTCAAGATATGTTGAGGTAAGATTAAAAAAAATTTAGTTGCATTGAAAATTATTTAAAATTTCTATTTATCTGAATATGGTTCAGCATAAAGATATGTTCTAGTCAAACATTTTATATAATTAAAGGAAATTACCTCTGAATTTTATATTTGGTCTGTTAAGAAGTAAATTGGCTGATCTAT
>NC_061109.1:70621420-70653920 GCF_015104395.2 Macrobrachium nipponense
AACACAATGGTAACACGGAATGGAAGGAGAAAAATAACAAAATGTATAAATTCATCTCCAGAGCAATGGAACGCCAATTCTCTCTCTCTCTCTCTCTCTCTCTCTCTCTCTCTCTCTCTCTCTCCGTTTCTCTCTCTCTCTCTCTCTCTCTCTCTCTCTCTCTCTCTCTCTCTCTCTTTTCAATTAATATTTTGGACAGCATCTACAACCATCCTTCTTGGATGTACCAAATAATGGCGAATAAATTATTTACAAATAGAAATCTCTTGTCTGAATCACGGAAATGAATCGATCATAAGAGATATGAAAGAGGCATTAAGGCTAAATGGAATCCCTTCTTAATTCAATGTTACTATGTATAGAAAGCGACCTTTTCTCTGATTTATGAGTAACCTTTCTTTAGTGAGTGATTAAGAGGTTCCTGGAGTTGCAGACAATTTTTTATTGGTTTAGAATTATTTAGTGTCCACTTTCTTAAGGACAATAGCGTCGCAGTCTTTATACTAAAATACGGAAGTTTACGATTGGATTCATATTGAAAAAAGTTCCAGAAAAAAGCTATAACCCAAGAACGCTGAAGTCTCAGGCAGCAGTTACTATGCCAGCGTTACTAACCAAAATAATAAAAAGAAAAAGTCTAAATGAATGATTACGAGAAATTATAAAGGCATACAAGTGCCAGGTAGGATTTCACTTTCTTTATAAACCTGGTAATTATCTTAACAAGCACCACATTTCAAATAAAATATGTCAATTCCTAATATACTGTAATAAGTTTATTGCACAATTATTTTTTTTATTCAACAGCATTATCATCTTCGTTCCTGATGTAAACATCCTAATATACTGTAATAAGTTTATTGCACAATAACTTTTTTTTTATTTAACAGCATTAACATCTTCGTTCCTGAAGTAAACAAAGTAATTGTTGCATATCTATTCTAGCGAATATTCAAATTTTGTCGAGACTTTCATTTTGAAAATTTGAATACATTTATAAATACTCCTTTACTCGCATGTCCTAAATGGCATCATCTTGAACTACTGTTGTTAGCACCAGATCACAAGGCTTGTTGGAAGTTTCAGTAACGCTTTTCTGCACTCCTTATGGGAGATCTTTCACGAAACGGTTTCTGGTCGTCTAAGGTTTGCGAGGATGTGGGACCTACAAGACTAGTGGCTTTGATTCGAAATACGAATATCAGCACAAACATTACAACGAGTGTTGATTTTTGGTTAAGCTTTTGGAAAATGTTCATAGATTCTCTATTTATTAATAAAACCAAGCATAATGATTTATGTCACCCACGCTTATTTTCGAAATAATTATAGACCTGCTAAACACTATTCCTTGTTTAAAATTCATGATGCCTAGAATATCAAAATGAATGGACCACTTTATACCGGAAGTTGGAGAAGAGTTCATCCCGATTACTTTTGAACATCATAAAAACATTTTCCGTTTCATACAAGGCATTAGCGGCATAGATATTAAATCGTGAACCAAACTACTGTTAACATGGCATTCAATGGGAAAATCAAATATTTTTTCTTCTGTAGGAAATTAACTGGAAATTTATATTTTAAGTGAAAGCCTACATAGTAAATATATGTCGTTCAGTACTTCCATGCGTTGAGGAAATATGTTTGTTAATGATTTTTTTTTTTTTGCCATAAGTATATATTTATTTTTCTTCCTATTAAAACTGTTTTCAAATATTCTTCATTCAGTAAAACATTTACTGGATATGTTCCTCTTAACTTAGAGCTTACACAGTAAACTATATCGTTCATTACAATTAATGGACTTAGCAAAGAAACATTTTTAATGTTGTTTCTTATTTCAAAAGCTTATTTAATTTTCTTTCCATATACATATTTTTTACAACGCTTGCGTATTATACCTATTACCGAGATATAAACTCCTTTTTTGCTCTATGAGAGACACAAACAAACAAAGATATCTCATTAACGCTTAGATCCCCACAAATCTAAAACTCCTGGTTAAAATAAATAAATGGTAAGCCTACTCCGACGTCAATTCCTAAATCATTAGTTAACCAAAGCCCAGGTCTGATATATAAGGTCATAAAAGAATAAGTTAATTATTAATATCAACGTTGAATAAAAAGATACAAATACTTTGTAATCCCTCTTTGATCATTCGGGGCTTTAATTATTAATAGCGGTGTTAAGAGGCTTTCGTTATTCGTTTTAATCAGCATATTTATTGTGAGTTTTGTAAGGGAGAGGCTAATCTAGGTATTAGAAAATAGTATGATAATATTATGTTTAGTATAAAATAACAATAATAGGAGCTTCTGGAGATCCCCTTTGCATGCCAGCTAGCCAAAAAAAAAAAAGAAAGAAAAAACATGAACATCGCTCCCTTAATAATAATAATAATGATAATAACAATAATAGATGAGATAGAGCAGCTGCGACGTGCATTCCACGACCACAGCTGCCTCACGTTCACGATCGAACATTGCAAAGACCGCCGCCTCCCCTTCCTTGACGTTCTTGTCGAACAGCGAGATTCCGAATTCAGCACGAAGGTGTACACGAAGCCGACGAACCTGGGTATGTGCATGAACGGTGAGAGCGAGTGCCCTGAGAGGTATAAGCACTCCACCATCAGCGCCTTCGTCAGGAGGGCCCTCTCACACTGCTCCTCCTGGAATGACACACACAGTGAGTTGGAGCGCGCCGCCCAGGTCCTCATCGACAACGGACACACCAATCGTGCTGTTGATGAATCTATAAGGAAAAATATGGAAGCCTGGTACCACCATGACCCCGCCCCGATGTTGCAGAGCCCATCAAGCTGTTCTACAAGGGACACTTCCACCGGAGGTACAAGGAGGACGAACAAGCCCTCAAAAAGATCATCGACGAAAACGTCAGCCCCGCCGACCCAGACAAAAATATTAAGTTAATTATCTATAATAAAACGAAGAAGACGAGCAGCCTGGTGATGAGAAACAACCCTTCGGCGCCCCTGCAGGATCCCTTGAAGAAGACGAGTGTGGTCTACCGTTACACATGCCCCGTCCGAGGATGCCTCGGCAAACACGTCGGTATGACCTCCATGCGTTTCTCCAAGCGAATCTCCTGCCACGCTCAAGAAGGAGCCATCTTCAACCACGCAAGGACTGCTCATAACAAACGGATAAAGAGAAAAGATATTATTCCTAATATCGAAATAATAGACCAGACAACGGATCCCCGATGTCTGCGCCTCCTAGAAGCCCTCCATATAGGAAAGGAGAACCCAAATCTTAACATCACCCAAGAAACGTTTCTCCTTCCCACCGCCGCCCGGAGAGCAGCGAAAGACCCCCCGACAATACCAGATAATCAGGAGCCCCCACGGGATGACAGGATTCCTGCTACGGACGGAATTCCTGTCGTTCATCCCCAGGCACACTACTGTGGCGCTCGCACGAGAGAATCCCCGAGACCTTCGAGGCGAGATCCACGACTTCGTCCAAGACCGGCCCGACCAATAAGAATGCAACTCTAGGTCTGTTCCGCTATAAATACCGCCCCACAGACTTTCTTGCTACAGTCTCTTCAAACGACTCGTCCAAGGATGACCTGCGAGAAGGTCGAAACGTTACGTAATACCAGATATACCAGCTATACCAGCACCAATACCAGCCCTTAAACCGAAGACGAACCCGGCACCGAACTGAACTACGCCTACGGAATAATACCAGCACTGACGAAGACCCCTGCTTGACCTGGACCTTATATACTGTTCCAATAAAAGATTACCTTCAGCATTTATGATTTTTGAAAATTTCCAATATGAATATTGGTCAGTTACTCAGAAACATCGCTGAGCCTGAGAAGCGAATTGTAAGGAAAATAGAAAAAAAAACAATATATAAAATCAACTCGCTTAATTCTGCCATTCTTTTTAACAGTATTTGCCTAAAAGAGGGTCTTCTACCAAAATAAACAACAATAATAATAACAATAATAATAATAATAGTAATAATAATATAATAATACATAATAAATAGCTTCTTTTTAAATGAGTGATTTGTTGAATTGTTATTTATGAGAATGGCTTTCTCAAGAATATCAAATAAGACCTAAAATTATCTAAAGTTCGTCGGTGAGTAAATTTGAATTCACTTGAAAGAGTCATGTTTGTATAAGTTTAAAAGACATAAACGAAATAGAGATCTACAATATTCAACTCGGGTATCCTAAAAAGAGAATCCAATTAGGCTGAATCCAAAGGAGGCGGGAAATAGCAATAAAAGATTAAGGGATAAGAAGGGGAATATAAGAAAGACAGAACTATGGATGTACGAGTACGAAAGATAAACAAGAAAATAGTACAAAGGTTATATTTGACGTGTTTAAGTTATTTTCTGGCATGTTAATTACAAAAGTTCTCCATTTTTTTTCTTTACAATGTCGTAGTAAAAGTACCCCCCCCCTGAAAGCGCTTAGGATTCTGCCATCATTTTTCTGTGGTATTGCGGCTTATTAATTGAAGTCACGGTGGCATCTAGTATATCATATATATATATCTATTATAATATATATATATAATTATAATTATATAAATATATATATAATATATAGTATATATATATATATCTATATTATTATAATATATATATATATATATATAATATATCTATATAGATAGAATATATAGATAAATATATATATATATATATATCTATATTCTATTATATATATATATATCTATTATATATATATATTAGATATAATAATATTATATATATTATATATATATATATATCTATATATAGATATAGATATATATATTATATATATATATAGTATATATAATATATATATATATATAATATATATATACACACATATATATATGTGTGTGTGTGTGTATGTGTATTATATAATATAAGTGAATACCACAGGAAAATGATAGGCAGAAATCCAAGCACTTTCGTCTTTACTAAAACATCGTCGTTAAGGAAGGAGTTCGTTCCTTGACAATGTCGTAGTAAAGTCGAAAGCGCTTGGATTTCTGCCTACCATTTTTTCTGTGGTATTCGCTTATCTAATGAAGTCACATACATCTGTTGATATATATATATATATATATATATATATATATATATATATATATATAATATATATATATATATATAGTGTGTGTGTATATGTGTGTAACCTCTTCTTCGATGTCAAAGATGAATAAGAAGCCAAAAAAGAAACGTTTCCCGTCGACTCCCTATCCCATTACTGAAGTCGTTGTCTCGACAAATGATTCCTTAATGACTCCTGGTGTTTATCTTGGCAAACAGCCGTTTTGTCCCTAACCTGCCGCTACCCCAAACTCTCTCTATCTTCCTGGGTCATATGAGGAACATTATTCAGGCCTTATGTGTTTTGAGTCTAAAATTCCTTCTACTGCAGCAAACATAACATGACACAGAATTATTTTAGCTTTAGCTTTTAACTTTTAGCTTTTACTTGTTGCATAGAACATCTTCAGTAAAGAAATGCGGTACCTAACGAAATTGATACCCTGTCAAAACCATTACAATAAATTGTTATTAAATGATTCTAGCATTTCTGGCAAGGCGTTTATGGAAAAAAAGATCTTGGCTGATATCAAAAACGAGTACCATCAGCATTCAGTGAATAATGATACAGCTATTTTTCAATATACTCTAGCACTATTTCTGTTTCCCTGTAATTGAAGTAACAAATACTATGTGTGCAAAAGTTGAAATATCAAAACTTTTAAGACGTATAAATTGAAAATATTTTTAAACGAATTGAGATTAAATTATTCTGGTATTCCTGGCAAGAAAATGAAGATCCGTCCTCACTTGTTAATCATTTCGCATTCATTATATTTTCAATTAAAATTATCCAATTGTTAAGATCTTACAATATTTGTTTCTTAATACCCCTCGCCTACATTTAATTCGACAAGACCTTACTCTATTTTGATTACTATTATAATCACTCATTTTTATAATAAACAAAACGATCGATTTCGCCGTTAATAAAACCTAATAATAATCAAACCAGAAAAAAAAATCAAGAATTTGCCAAAGAAAACTTAATATTTAGAGACGTCACCTGAAATAAGGGTGATTCCAGATATCTCCATCAGTTGTTATGCTGTTAGCATTAAGATCACAGTTCATATTGATAATTTTCACTGATATAAATTTTAGGGATTATAATTAATGGCGACAACCATGTGCATTTCTTTTTCTTTTTGCTTTTACATTTCTCCGTAAAAATGCATGCGGATTATGAACAACAAAAACAGACAATCATAAAATGAATCAGAAAGGAAATTTTAGGAAATTTTATTAGAATTGCTTTTGAAAGGCTTAGGCTAATGGTGTTGTTACACCCTATATGTATATAAAAAAAAAGTGAGTCCAAGTAACTGCTATTGGTAAATTACCTTCTTACTGAAATAAAAAAGAAAAGGTGGGTGGCTATAATATAACATTTTCATCCCGCCTACTGAGACAAAATTTGCCTTTTCAGTATTGTATACATTTTCTAAGTGTTATCAACTTCATATGTGGCGTGAATTAAGTACCCTCGTAGCATTATAAGTTCCTGAGTTAAATAAAAGTTAATCAGCAAATTCGAACAAAAAAAAATATGGATTCTAGATTTTTTAAGATTGTAAAATGCAGTCCATTCATGTAGGAAACATTAAAACAATACAGGGTTACGAAAGTGTCAAGTCTTCAGTGATTTCTATTCAAATATTTGAAAAAAACAGAAAAATAAAGAATATAGAAAGAAGATATGTTGCAAA
Source organism: Macrobrachium nipponense (assembly GCF_015104395.2). NCBI lineage: Eukaryota > Metazoa > Arthropoda > Malacostraca > Decapoda > Palaemonidae > Macrobrachium > Macrobrachium nipponense. The sequence continues at coordinate 70,628,229 of NC_061109.1, forward strand.
TTGCATTTGAAAATACAGAAAATTACTTATGAAAGTTACCAAAGAATCAATATAGTTGCCAACAATATCATAAAAATAAAGGTACAGCATAATTAGTACTGATTGAACTTAAGCTGATTTACTGTTTCCTATATTAAAAATTATAGTTTAGAAAAAACTTAATGAAAATACATTTTCATGTGAATATTAATACAACACAGGGACTAAGCCTTCAAGGCTCACTAAATTATTTACACTTCATGAAAATGTGATTTTTTTACGAAGCACAAACTTCACACAGCAAAATTCTACGCCAGTCAAGCAGCCTTCAAGAATTCCAACGAATCGCAGGAAAAATTCAGAAATTGTGTGTTCTCCAGAAAACCTAAAATTTCTTCACACATATTACCATATCACAAGGCTGACAGTAAAATAAATTTAGTGACAAAAGCTGTGAGCTTATGCAAGGGCCTTCGCTCAGTTGGTTGCAAATTACTCTACTTTTTCCATTTTATTAGTGTAATTTCGTTGTAAAGTGGTCTCATTAATTTGGGGTTAATTTTACAAGGAACTCGAAATTCTTCCTGGAACTTTTTACCCTTGGGATATTTCATGTCTCACTTGCGCTCTACTTGACTTTGCGGGACCATTATGAGTTTTTTCATCTATTTTATAACTCTGAAGAGCTTAGAGCTTTAATGTGTGATCTTTTTTTAAATGTTAGCAGTTTAACAAGCCATCCATCTCATAATAGGAATATCTTATTTTATTTATTTATTGCATTTCGTACTTGATTATTTATAAGTTACAGAGCCAAGTCTTTGACATACACAACATTAAAGATGTATTAAAATTTCTGTCACAAGGACATGTCTTTATAAATACCAATTTCAGCTGTCAAACTGACGTCCTGTTTTGTCTCTAAATAACTCTAATGATATCGTATTGTTGTATTTCCATTTGCCACTTTTTTTTTTTTTTTTTTTTTTTTTTTTTTTTTTACTAGTCACATTTGGAGACGAAGTGAAACCTTGTCAAATTTTCATGACATTTTCCAAAGTTACTGCTTCAGTGAAAAAGGTGTTTGGAAAATTATGCTGCAGGAAAGAGAGAGAGAGAGAGAGAGAGAGAGAGAGAGAGAGAGAGAGAGATGAATGCAGTAATCTCTCGCTCTCTCTAAATCCAAGGCGTTCATCGACTTTTTGATCAATGTTTCCGTAACTCTGGAAAAGCTAACTGCAAACGTCACTCATTCCTTCAGAATGTTTTCATTCTTACGATCATGGAAGTCAGTTCGTTCTGTCAAATGAGAGATTGCCTACGAATAATACATAAAAAATACTTGTCAAATTGTCCTTTTTAATAAGAAGAGTGAATTGCCTTTTAAAACTATCATCTGTCAATTTTAAACCCTAAGTAAAAGTTTATCTGAAAAGACTTTTGCAGTTACTAAAGTACGTACAGGATTTCCCTTGACCTCCTCTTACTTCTTTCTAATGAACACCATATTTTTTGGAAGCCTGGCTTTCTTTCCAGTCAATTGCCACCGTGGGCTTTTTCCAAATGATGAATAGGATTCAACAAAGATAACAACGGTTAAAATGTTAGCCTCGGTACACTAACGACAGTGAGAGAGAGAGAGAGAGAGAGAGAGAGAGAGAGAGAGAGAGAGTTAATGGAAAAACTTTGGAAAATTCAGAAGTACTACTTTCCCACCCACAGTCCTCCACAGGGCATTGCAAGTAGCAGTAAAGTTGATCTTTTTATTAAATACAGTTGTAAACCTTACTTAAATTGGCGAGCAAATTTCGCGAATGTATGTTCATATGGAGAAAACAGATAAACTAGTAATAATGGAGAGTAATTAAGCGAAGAAAAAATCAGAGTAGGGGCAAGAAGGGAGGAAGGAGAATTACATTCAGAACTGGGTTCGGTTCTTTCAATTTGCATACCCATTAGCTAGGTAAACAAAAGGATAACTACATTCATTAACCCCCCTAACGTCTCTCTCTCTCTCTCTCTCTCTCTCTCTCTCTCTCTCTCTCTCTCTCTCTCTCTCTCTCTTTCTCTAAGTTTGACCATTACACATTCAAATCCTGTTCTGCATGAATGAGAGAGTAAATATTCATGTAACTCGCTCTTAAGAAATATAGAAAAAAAAATTTAATCCCTAGAAAATTTCTTTTCGGAATTTTTCGCCCTCGTAAAATCGTGATTTTGGCTACACGTCAATTGCAGGAGACAACCCTTATGAAACGCCACAAGAGAAACTGAAACTTTATTTACTTGGATGACACTTTTTTTTTTCTTCATGAACCCAAAAACATGATTGTATGTATTTATGTGTAATATACATACATACACACATACACACACATATATATATACCATACCATATATACATACATACATACATATGTATTAATGTATATACATACATGCATATATACATACATATATATACATATATATATATATATATATATAATATATATATATATATAGTATATATATGTGTATATATATATATATATATATATATATATATATATATATATATATATATATATATATATATATATATATATATGCACACACATGTATCTATACATATGTATATATATATATATATATATATATATATATATATATATATATATATATATATATATATATATATCTAGTATATATATCATATATATATATATATATATATATATATCTATATATATATATATATATATATATTATTATATATTGCTACTTTCAAAATGCATGTTTTCCCCTCTTTGAAATGTCTTGTAGATTGTGTAACATTTTTTCAGATTCCTAGATAGCTTAGAATTGGATGTTTTAAAATGTGTGTTCAGATTTCGCATTAACATCTTGTAAAAGAATATATATATAACATAAAGAGAGAGATCTTTGTCTTTTCAAAGCTGCAAATGTTTAACTTTTATGTCGACACTTTAAGATTAGAGAGTCTGCGAGATCTGTTTGCTTCCCTACTCTGTCAGCGCGTTTGATAGCGAGAGAGTCGAGTCCTTGCATTGTCGTCAAAACATGTCAATCTTAATTATCGTTTACCTTCCGTTTCAATCGGGTACGTATCTGTTGAGCAGTCTTGTCTTGTACGTGTATGTATTTGCCGAGTACCACGTGCATGTTACTCATTTCTTTATGTAAGATTACGTCAGATTTCAGAACTTTCGAGAAGCTTTCGTGCCTAGAACGTTTTGAGACATCTGCTCTGTCATTTCCATAAAGGAAGAGATTTTCATTCGATCTTAAGACGTCGAGGCAGTTTAGATCCTCTCTCTCCTCTCTCTCTCTCTCTCCTCTCTCTCTCTCTCACTCGACATCGAGATTATATTAACGTAACGTAAATTGGTTACTCGTAACATTTTAGAATTTCATGTTTGATATTTCTTAGAATTTATTTAGTTTATTTAGTTTCTTTTGTGGAATCTGAACAAACATTTCGTAACGGCGCCTGGTTTTTTTGTGAAAGTGTAATATACAAGCTGCAGCAAAAGAGAAAGAAAGAAGTTGGTATACCAAAAAAGGTAAAGTGTGTTATATTTTTATTAGTTGCAACTAATAATGGATAGGGAGTGTGTTTAACTAATAACGGATAGGAATTGTGTTTAACTAATAATTGATAGGAACTGTTGTCTGTTACGAAGGTTTGGTAAAAACTGTTGGTTACAGTGGTTTTGAATGAAAAAGATTTACACTTTTCCACATTGCTGATATTTTTTGTGTTTGTGTCTGTTCCATTGTTTGTGCACTTATTCATTTTCTTATTGAAGTGTGTCTTTTTGTTTTATATTTTCATTTGCATTCACAATTTATTGACTTAGTTTGTATTTTTCATTTGCTTTTATCCATTGCACATTTAATTAAATTTAACACTTGTGAATTAATTTGCATTTACTTAGAATTCTTTTCAAGTTTTATTGTTGTTTAACACTTGTGAATTAATTTCAAATTTTCAGTTATTGCCTAACACTTTTGAATTTTGATTGAGTTAATTTTCTTGAATTTTGTGATAAATTAATTTTGATTTAATTTTACTTAATTTGATTCAAGAATTAATTAAACTCTACTTTGTTTTCAAGTAACAGTAATTTTCCCTGATATTGTGAATTTCACTTATAAATTTTGAATTTAATAATAAATTTTTGTATTTAAAATTATTATAAGTGTTTTCTTTATCTTACACCAGTATAAGTATATATGATTATGACTATATTTATGATAGGTAGAGACATAGAGTGGTAATTGATTTGCTTTCCTTCAATTTAATTGAAGTGACTTAGAACCAGGGAAGTACTTAGACTTCTGAAATCAGGGAAATACTTAGAGTTTTAAAGTTGTTGAAGGAGTGATGCCCTTTGATTAATTTAACTACTTACAAGATTACCTCACACCTGTTTTGATGAACTTAGTCTGATTTTCTGCAATACTGGTAAGTGTTAAGGGATCACTGTTGCCTTTAGAGTATTCAGTCGTTTAAACGTGTTATGAGGGTTCAGGTGTCTGGCTTTTGTGAGGTAATAATTGATAAATGGTAACCAGATACTTGGCACTTCGTAACATTATTTAATGGTGCCCAGAGACCAGGGAAAGCAGATTTCATTATCACTCTAGAATATACTGGTGGTGTTAGGGATATATTTTGTTAGGAGAGTGACCATATAATTTTGTTTTGCATTTATTGTATTGAATTGTAAGTTGATAACTTAGAGGAAAATGGCTCAGTTCAATGTTCAGGAATTTTTAGCAGCACCTTCCGTCCAAGTTTTGTCTGAAACCACTCTGTCTAGAGCACAGTGGAGCGCTTTAGCAGAGGCATGTGGTGGTTATGTGTCTACTAGTATGGTAAAGGCACAAATAAGATGTATTGCTATGGAATCATTGATAAACTCTGGTAGAATAACTGATGAAGATGAGTTAGAATTGGCTCAAGAGTTGTTGAATGTAGCACGTGCTGATCTCATAAATAAGCAAGCAGAAAAAAGAAACATAGAAAACAAGTGATGCAGAGTTAGAGCTTAGACGCATCGAAGCAGAAGAGAATTTGATCAAGCTAAAAATGCTTGCTGAAAGAGAGAGAATGCAAGCTGAAAGAGAAAGAATAGACAGGGAAAAACAAGAAAGAAGAGAAAAAGAAGAAGAAAAAGCAGCAGAAGAGGAAAGAGAAAGGATAAAAGAGGAAAGAGAAATTGCAAGACATGAAAGGGAAATGGAATTAATAAGAGCTAGATCCACATTACCTGTAACACCGTCTAACCCTAACCAAGGTAATCAAGACCCTATATTTGATGTAGTGAGAGTACTGAAGTTAATCCCTAAGTTTACTGAAGAAGCTCCAGATGAGTTTTTTGATCACTTTGAGAAAGTGGCTTCAGGTATGGGATGGCCAGAGGATAAATGGTCAGTTTTGCTACAAAGTGTCTTAATTGGTAAAGGGAGAAGTGCTTATCTAGCCTTAACAGCTGATCAGTGTAAAGACTACAAGGTACTTAAACACAGTGTGCTACAAGTTTACCAGATGACCCCAGAGTACTACAATGAGAGATTCAGAAATTTAAGAAAAGATGAGAAAGGAACATTCTTAGATTATGCTTACAAGGTGAGAAGGTGTTTCAAACGTTGGGTAGAAGCTGCTAAAGTTAAAACTTTTGATGAGTTAGAAGAGTTACTTGTTCTTGAACAGTATCTTAAGGGAATTCCTGAACATATAAGAGCCTATCTAAGAGAGAGAGAAGTGAAGAAACTTGACAAAGCCGCTACACTTAGTGAAGATTACAATATAATCAGTAGCAAGCGTAATTACAATGTCAAGTACCAGAGCCTACAACGCCCAGGTTTTAAGTCTTATCCAAATAACAGGAACAAATTTAATGGGAAATCTTCAAGTGATACTACTAAGAGTACACAAGGTAATACAGCTCAGCAAACTAATGTGAAATCCTCATCCAGTTTTTCAAGACAATTACAGAAACCTAATGTTGTCTGTTTCAAGTGTGGAAGTAGGACAAACTACAGTCAAAGTGTTACCGGGAATCACACAGAAAAAAACCCAGTTGGTCAAGTTGTAAAAGGCGACCAGGTGAAACAAACTACGAAGTTCAGTGTGGGAAAGAATCAGACTCCAGACAAGAATGAAACTAAACAAGCTGAATGGGTTTTTTTTTTTTTTTAGCAAAAAAGAACCAAACCAAAAAAAGTTTTTTTTTTTGGAAATGTTTACCTCAAGCAGTGAGTGGCTAAGCAGTGTGGAGGCTTTTAAGCCATATATCTATGAGGGTATGCTGTCAACTCAAGAAGGAAGTATGCAGGTACCAGTCAAGATATTACGTGATACAGGGAGTAACCATAGTGTGGTAGTACATGGTTCTCACCCTCAGTTGGAGAAGAGTCTCACAGGAGATTCAGTTATTTTGAAGGGTATAGGAGGAGAGGAAGTAACTCCTATATGCCGCTTACACCTGTCATGTGAATTGGTGACAGGGAATGTTGATTTTGCTGTAAAGGACTCACTAGCTGTGGAAGGTATACATGTTCTGTTGGGGAATGAAGTTGGTGGTGTGCCATTTATTCCTTGTCCTGTAGTGACAGACAAACCATTGAGGATTAGTCCTACAGAAGAGTTGTAGAAGAATTACCCCACCTGTTTCCTAGTTGTGTAACTACCAGAAGTATGAAGAGGACTACGACTGTAAGTGAAGAAACTGAGGATTTACCACACCCAAGAAGGATCAAGTGAAGGATCTTTGTGCTTAGAAGAATTATTCCAGGGAAGTGAAGTTTCCCATAGTGCTGATCAAGAAGAGATTTCCCAAGAAGATGAAGAAGACGACGACGACGAAGAAGAAGAACCTGATGTTCCTGAAGAGACTCCAAGTAGTCAAAGTGTTACTGAAGACAGTAGTGAAACTACAGTAGCTGAGTTAGCAGATATTGAGAATTCAACCCTTGAAGTTGGTCAAGTGACAAGAGAGAAGCTGATGGAACTTGCCAGCAAGAATGGAGTGCCATTCGTTCAAACTGATTTTGTTCTTCAGAGTTGTTGATCGAGAAGAGATGCAACAAACTCCTACCTGTTACTATCTGAAGGAAGGTTTACTGATGAGGAAGTATAGACCTACAGATATACCAGGAGATGCTGTATGGGGTGAATATCATCAAATTTTGATTCCATATCCATTGAGAAAGCAAGTGGTTGCAGTAGCTCATAAGTCTGGACATATGGGAATCAGGAAGACTGTGGAGAAGATCATGAAATATTTTTTCTGGCCTGGACTTCACAGAGATGTTAGCAGGTTTTGTCGTGAGTGTCATACCTGCCAGATAGCTGGAAAACCGAATGAAACCATCAAGAAAGCCCCCCTACAACCTATAGAAGTTAGAGGAGAACCCTTTAGCAAATTGATTATAGACATGGTTGGACCATTGCCGAAGACAAAGAAAGGAAATGAGTATTTGTTGACATTAATGTGTCCTGTGACAAGGTATCCAGAAGCAATCCCTGTTAGAAACATATCTGCCAAGATAGTTGCTGAAAAACTTGTGGAGTTTTTCTCAAAGTTTGGAATACCAGAAATAGTACAAAGTGACAGAGGAACAAACTTTACTTCAAAGTTATTCCAGGATGTGATGAATTTGTGAGGAGTGAAACAACAGTTATCCACTGCCTATCATCCAGAAACTCAAGGTGCCTTGGAAAGGTTCCATCAAACATTGAAAAGTATGCTGACAAAGTATTGTTCTGAGTCAGGAAGAGAATGGGATGTTGGTTTACCATTAATGTTGTTTGAAGTTAGGAATGCTTATCAAGAATGTATGGGATGTTCACCTAATGAGATGATTTTTGGAAGAGAAGTTAGAGGACCGTTGAAGATTCTTGCAGAAAATTGGGAAGAAAATCAAGAGGAAAGTCAAGGAGAGTATGTGAAGAACTTAAGGAAGAGGTTGAAAGAGATTAGAAAATTCTCTTTAGAAAACTTGAAAATTAGTCAAGAGAAAATGAAAAGGAGATTTGATGCTAAGACTAAGCTAAGAAGTTTTAGTGTTGGTCAACAAGTGTTAGTGTTCTTACCTGTCAAGAGATTTCCCCTCACTAATAAATTTCAAGGTCCTTACAAGATAATTCAGAAGTTAAGTGATAGAACTTATGTGGTTGATACACCAGAAAGAAGAAGCAAACAAAGGAAGATACATGTGAACCTCTTGAAACCTTATTTCTCAGAAACTAAAACTGAAACTGTGTCAGTAACCCAGACAACTTTATCTACAGAAGACGATGATGGCTATGAATTGGGAGCTGCAAGCAAGATGAATAATTCTTCAATTTTGGAAAATTTGGAGGATAAATTGAAACATCTGAGTGTTGAACAAAGTGAAGACTTAAGTGACGTAATTAGAGTTTTCCTTTTTTAGAAAGGGGGGGGGGTTTTTTCAGATGTGCCTAGACGTACTGATCTGACCAAGCATGAAATCAAGATTCAAGAAGATGGAAAACCTTTCAAGCAAAGAGCCTATCGCTTATTACCGTATCATCGAGATGTTTTGAAGAAGGAAGTTGAGTATTTGCTGCAACTTGGATTAGCAGAACCCAGTTCAAGTCACTTCAGTTCTCCATGTGTGTTAGTGAAGAAACCAGATGGTTCATTTAGGATGTGTACTAATTATAGGAAGCTGAATTCTATCAGTGTGGCTGATAATTATCCTTTGCCTCTTATAGATCAGTTACTTGATAATATTGGGCAAGCCAAGTTTGTTTCCAAGATAGACTTGTTGAAAGGATATTATCAAATTCCTTTAGATGAGAATGCGAAGTTGCTGTCAGCTTTTATTACTCCATTTGGACTATATCAGTATACTGTTCTGCCGTTTGGTCTGATGAATGCACCCGCAACATTTCAACGAGTGATGGATCAACTGCTAGGATCGATAGAAGGAGTAGGTGTATACCTAGATGACATCGTGATTTACTCTACAACGTGGGAAGAACATCTGAAGATTTTGAGGAAAGTTTTCAAGAAACTACAAGAAGCATATTAACAGTCAACCTAGAGAAGAGTGAGTTTTGGAAAGGCAACTGTACAGTATCTTGGGTTTGAAGTTGGGAAAGGCCTTCTTCCTCCAGTAAATGCTAATGTAGAAGGTATCCGTAAGGCTACCTCACCTACTACCAGGAAACAGCTACAGAGATTTTTAGGCATGGCTGGTTTCTATCGTCGTTTTTGCCCAAATTTCTCAGCCGTAGTAGCTCCCTTGACAGACTTAACTAGTCCCAAAGCCAAGTTTATTTGGACTCCAGAGTGTCAAGAATCCTTTGAGAAGGTAAAAAGCCATTAACTTCAAGACCAGTACTTCAAGCTCCAGACTTCGACAAGAAATTGTGATACAAGTTGATGCGTCAGACTGTGGTGTTGGAGCTGTTCTACTTCAAGAAGATGAAAATAATATCTACCATCTTGTGTGCTTCATGTCTACAAAATTGAAAAAACATCAGAAAGTATACTCGACAATTGAGAAGGAAACTTTAGCCTTAATCACCGCATTGAAAAAATTTGAAGTGTATGTGAATAGACCTAGGAATGAAGAAATTTTAGTTATGTCTGATCACAATCCACTGTCATTTATCCAGAAAATGAAAAATCACAATCAAAGACTGACCAGGTGGTCTTTGTGCCTGCAACAGTATAACTTAAGAGTGCAGCACATTAGTGGCAAAAACAATGTAGTTGCTGATTATTTATCTCGTTGCGAATCGTTGGATTCAACACCGTGATAAAAAATCTTCTGGGGGGAGGTATATTATATATTGCTACTTTCAAAATGCATGTTTTCCCCTCTTTGAAATGTCTTGTAGATTGTGTAACATTTTTTCAGATTCCTAGATAGCTTAGAATTGGATGTTTTAAAATGTGTGTTCAGATTTTGCATTAACATCTTGTAAAAGAATATATATATAACATAAAGAGAGAGATCTTTGTCTTTTCAAAGCTGCAAATGTTTAACTTTTATGTCGACACTTTAAGATTAGAGAGTCTGCGAGATCTGTTTGCTTCAATACTCTGTCAGCGCGTTTGATAGCGAGAGAGTCGAGTCCTTGCATTGTCGTCAAAACATGTCAATCTTAATTATCGTTTACCCTCCGTTTCAATCGGGTACGTATCTGTTGAGCAGTCTTGTCTTGTACGTGTATGTATTTGCCGAGTACCACGTGCATGTTACTCATTTCTTTATGTAAGATTGCGTCAGATTTCAGAACTTTCGAGAAGCTTTCGTGCCTAGAACGTTTTGAAACATCTCTGTCATTTCCATAAAGGAAGAGATTTTCATTCGATCTTAAGACCTCGAGGCAGTTAGATCTCTCTCTCTTCTCTCTCTCTCTCTCTCTCTCTCTCTCTCTCTCACTCGACATCGAGATTATATTAACGTAACGTAAATTGGTCACTCGTAAAATTTTAGAATTTCATGTTTGATACTTCTTAGAATTTATTTAGTTTATTTAGTTTCTTTTGTGGAATCTGAACAAACATTTCGTAATGGCGCCTGGTTTTTTTGTGAAAGTGTAATATACAAGCTGCAGCAAAAGAGAAAGAAAGAAGTTGGTATACCAAAAAAGGTAAAGTGTGTTATATTTTTATTAGTTGCAACTAATAATGGATAGGGAGTGTGTTTAACTAATAACGGATAGGAATTGTGTTTAACTAATAATTGATAGGGAACTGTTGTCTGTTACGAAGGTTTGGTTAAAAACTGTTGGTTACAGTGGTTTTGAATGAAAAAGATTTACACTTTTCCACATTGTCCTGATATTTTTTGTGTTGTGTCTGTTCCATTGTTTGTGCACTTATTCATTTTCTTATTGAAGTGTGTCTTTTTGTTTTATATTTTCATTTGCATTCACAATTTAATTGACTTAGTTATTTTCATTGCTTTATCATTGCACATTTAATTAAATTTAACACTTGTGAATTAATTTGCATTTACTTAGAATTCTTTTCAAGTTTTATTGTTGTTTAACACTTGTGAATTAATTTCAAATTTTGGGCAGTTATTGCCTAACACTTTTCTTTTGAATTTTGATTGAGTTAATTTTCTTGAATTTTGTGATAAATTAATTTTGATTTAATTTTACTTAATTTGATTCAAGAATTAATTAAACTCTACTTTGTTTTCAAGTAACAGTAATTTTTCCCTGATATTGTGAATTTCACTTATAAATTTTGAATTTAATGATAAATTTTTTGTATTTAAAATTTTTATAAGTGTTTTCTTTATCTTACACCAGTATAAGTATATATGATTATGACTATATTTATGATAGGTAGAGACATAGAGTGGTAATTGATTTGCTTTCCTTCAATTTAATTGAAGTGACTTAGAACCAGGGAAGTACTTAGACTTCTGAAATCAGGGAAATACTTAGAGTTTTAAAGTTGTTGAAGGAGTGATGCCCTTTGATTAATTTAACTACTTACAAGATTACCTCACACCTGTTTTTGATGAACTTAGTCTGATTTTTCTGCAATACTGGTAAGTGTTAAGGGATCACTGTTGCCTTTAGAGTATTCAGTCGTTTAAACGTGTTATGAGGGTTCAGGTGTCTGGCTTTTTGTGAGGTAATAATTGATAAATGGTAACCAGATACTTGGCACTTCGTAACAATATATATATATATATATATATATATATATATATCTATATATATATATATATATATACATATATATATATATAATTATATATATCTATATATATATATAGTATATATATATATATATAGTATATATATAGTATATATATATATTATATATATATATATATATATAGTATATATATATATATATATATATATATATATATATATATATATATATATATATATATATATATATATATTAATGAGATGACAATTATCTCGTTATTCTATAAGGTAGCGATAGGTCAAGCGCGGCAGGCAACTGGCATTAGCAACACATTCTCTCTCTCTCTCTCTCTCTCTCTCTCTCTCTCTCTCTCTCTCCTCTCTGATAGCCAACAGCTCTTTTCCCCTCTCTCTCTCTCTCTCTCTCTCTCTCTCTCTCTCTCTCTCTTGTCATACCTCCCCCCTCCATTTCATTAGGTCATCAAATCAGTGTCGTGAATTACAAAACTATGCATTTATTTAAAAGCAAAGTATTAACTGAATGTTAACTCAAAGTCCAAATAACTCAGATAACCCTCGGTAATTAATGCAACAGTGCACAGTAATTTAGTCAGTACACCATTTTACCAATGAATAATCCCACTCTTCTCCAGAAAATAGGAGACAGGAGAACACTCTGATAAGCCCAAGAACATAATCAAAAGATCACATAAACAGTTTATCTCTGAAATAAATATTCAAACACAATCCAGCCACACTTTGGCTAAAACAGTTATAATAGCTCACCAATTTCAGCACAGTTTCACTTTTACCAAACAGAAACACGTTGGCAGAGCCATCGCGGCTCTGCCTTCTCTCCCCGTAACAGTCTCTTCATGATAAGTCTACATTCATTATGTAGAAGGGAAAGGCTCACTCACATACGTACGAACAATGTTTGCGCCTCAGGTAACTGCTAGAAACCAGTTTCAAAGTCACCTCTACATAGCTCTCATGGCGACAGGACGAAGGCACTGATTTGCTAAGCCAGCACTCTTGATCATACCACATCGAAGAAAGCTGTGTAAGCATTCCTAAGCTGTCGCTCGGACCACTCTGTATCTAAGGAAGTTAAATTGCTGATTCTCCACATTCTAAGAAACGTCACAGTATATCACATTGTATTATTTAAAATATCTCATAGCAAATTCCCCCTTTTTATGTTACAGATAGCTCGGCCACCTCCAGGCTAGCACCTGCATAGCCATAGCTCACATAAAACAGCTTATATATAAAAAACACATTGGCCGGCTCATAAACACTATGATAACTGCACGTCTCTGGCAGTACAATATAATGTCTATCACACATTATCTCGAAAAGCCTATACCAGGGCTATAATAACAATTGGGTGTATAAACATTTCTCCATCTTGAATTTTCGAATCTCCCATTTTGTCTGCAACTGCAACTGCACAGACTCGCGAAATATGTTGTAGCAAGGCGAAACGTCTCCCAGTGGAAAGCATCGGATGACTTCCGTAGTTCAAAAGCGCTGTAGAACCCCATAGACTCGTAGAAACTCTCGTATGTGGCACACATCAGCAACATCTCTGCAACGGCTGGTGGGCGTCTTGCTAGCGTTGGGGAACGATGTTAATGGTGTTTCAGTATGTCAGTCATGTCATCGGTCAATTAAAGGAGAATTAACCCTAGACATACTTCTGTCAAATAATGACCTCAAAAATTCCCAAAAATACTAACTGAACGTCTTCCCAATAAACACTATTCATACAACCTCTCACATAACCACCGAACCAGTTCCTATCTCGTGAAATAACTTCATAAGATCGCCAAATCATAAATCACTACTAATAATATATACACAAATGACCAACCACAGCCCCGTAAAGAAAAAATATTAAATTCTCCAATAATATATACAAGAATATTCCAGCCCCATATTCAATTATCACGAGTCACCCCAATCCAGAAAAAACTGAGAAATCTCAAAACTCCACGGACTACTGCACTCACATTTTAAACTCACATATTCTCACAAGAAGAAAATAAAAGAAAAATAACAGGAAAAAAAACACATAACAAGCCCAGCCCCGAAATTATGACCAAAAATGTTCTCTCAAGCTCTGATATATCAGTAACCCACAAAATCAGTAAGAACTCTTCAACTGTCTAACAGCAAAAACCCCTCTTTATTGCTTATACGTATAATTAATCTCCATGAAATACAATACTAAACACCCATTTTATATACCCCGACAAATTATATCTCCTGTCTAAAAAGAAAATGCTATTTAAAGCTTAACCCCAATTGCATCTCTCGTAGGAAAAGAAAAAAAAGAAGAATAAAAAAAAGATAATAACAATAATAAGTGAACTTTCCCCATCACACAATATATATAATATACATAACCCGAAGTCTCCCTCATGAATGCAATATGTATCGTTACGGAATTTTGCCATCGCAACTTTGTCTTTTATCGGAAACGTCCAGAAACAATCCCCTTACATAGATGCATCTCCGTGAAATGCCAAAATCAGCATCTCTCAGAATAGTGCAAAATTCTGAGCAATCAACACTGAAGGAAAAGAGTCCGCAATTGGACTCATCACGGCATTAAAAGCAAAAAAATCCACCTGGGAACATGTCAGGTGCTCGAACTGCAGTATAGTCAGACTTGCAACTTCAGAAACCCATGATTTCTGCAAAAAAATTCTATACTGACACCCTCAGTCTCCAAAAAGCTCCAAAAATTCTATACTGACATTATATCAGCATATTTCATAAAAATTATCTCCAGGAAATCACCAATGTACTCAAAAATTGTCCTCAAAGACATAACTCCCACATGATATTACTCAATTATATAAAATGATTTATCACCTTTTCGGGATATAAACTACGGTAAATTCGCAATTCCACAATTATATGCCACCAAAAAAATAACGTCTCCATAGGGACTCGTAAGACTGCAACGCCATAATGCCACTCGCCTTCATTAGTCACGAAACCAAAAGAACCACAGAACCCCTCTCCTGGCTAGTAAAACCCCAGAAATTATACTCCAAAATTCATAACCACAAAAAGTCACCCCCAAAGATTAACACCATCCCCATATATCCCCATGTTAATAATAATACCCCTCCGGTGATAAAAATATTTCCTTCCATTTCATTAATAACCCCATGTGGAATAAAAACAAATCTCCCAAAAAAGTATTATATCTCCAAGTAGGATAATCAAGAATGTAACTCGATCCCCGAAAAATGCACTCAAAGCATCTAGCTGATACACTTGAAAATATTGCCCCATATCTCATCTCACAAGGGTTTCTATTTGCAACATAAATGGCTGCAAAAATAATTGAACTAAACATAGCTCTCCCCACCATACGCCTAAACTGTGGAATATCTCCAAAAAATAGAAAATATCACATGGCCAAAATATTATATCTCCAATTATATCTACAATTCTCCAGTAAAATAACCCAATGTTGTAGTCAAAACTATAAATTCTCTGTTTAGCATAACTGCTGAGAAAGGTAAAAAAACTCGGCAAATAAAATTGCCCAGGAAATCCTAGAAAAAATCACAAGTGTGCCATAACTTGTTATAAAAATAACCTCCAAATTCAGTGTCTAAGCAAAGACTTTCCCATATTCACTACGGCACAGGCAACTAGAAACTTAACCAAATTTCCTATTGCTGGCAAAATTGCAACAAACACAATTGTGCAAGAGGCTAACCAATCATCACCACTTTAAAATAATCTCCATTTCCCAAACAAATCTACATTAAAAAGAAATCTCTCTATCCCCAGTTATAATTATGTCCTCTAACATTGCGTAAAAGCATTCTCCATAGCATAAGGAAAACTTGCACCAAATTCATTTGCATTTCATTTTATTTTCTCTTCACTCAAGAGAAAGAAATAAAATCTTTCTAAAAGAAGCCCTACGGGCATATCACATCATCACCCAGTGGTTATCAGCTGATTTGATGGCTTTGAATTTTCCTATTCAAGGCCAAACTCGCCCCCATTACCCCGACACAAAGAAAAAAAGAAGAAGTTCAACCCCCACTACCCTGTCAAGCATTCCCCCGTGGAAGGTACATGCCTCGCTTGGGCACTACCCCTTGGTCGCTCAGCAAAAATTGCGCTGAGTGCATATACATGAGCAAGCGCTCTGTCTCCAGGAGCAAAAAAAAAAAAAAAAAACAATTCAAGCAACCCCAAGAACTAAGTTGTATGTATGAAAAAAACTTCACACATGTACATATGTGTCAAAACAAGACGAATGAGTCTCCTTTAACATTTGCCAAGTAAATTTCTACTCTTACAGGGAAAAAAGGAATTGTAATATGAACTGAATCCTAACTCAAAAAATGATTAATAAACTCAGGTGAAAAACAATAATGTCACACTCACTTCTTCAAATGTGAGAAAACCCGACCGCTAAACCGTGCACAAATGAACACGCGAATATGCACACATATTTGAACGACTCGGTATTAAGAGCAAGAAAACACTTGCAGCGCACACTCAGAAGTCTCACTGATCAACCGACACCCTCAAGGCATCTTACCATGGGCAGAAATGCTGACCCTAATAGAAAATTCCTTCTCAGTACCAAATCCACGGCTGAAAAATTCTTAACTCCCTTCACCCACTAACTGAAAACTAACAAATTCCCACAACCAGACTCTCTGAAAACAGCATCTTATTGTTGCTACTAATCTCACAAAAGGCTTTTTTTTGCTCAAACACCGCTTGCCACCACTAATAACGAGATGACAATTATCTCGTTACTCTAAAAGGTAGCGATAGGCCAAGAGCGGCAGGCAACTGGCATTGACAACACATTTTCTCTCTCTTTCTCTCTCCAGATAGCCAACAGCTCTTTTTCCCTCTCTCTCTCTCTCTCTCTCTCTCTCTCTCCCCCCTCGTCGTACCTCCCCCCTCCATTTCATTTGGTCATCAAATCAGAGTCGTGAATTACAAAAATATGCATTTATTTAAAAGCAAAGTATTAAATGAATAACTCAGATTCTTAACAGAATGATTAAATTGAAGTCTACACAATAATTAGGTCAGTACACCATTTCTCCAATGAATAATCCCACTCTTCTCCAGAAAATAGTTCCCCTCTTCCAGAATAGTTCCCTCTACCAGATCGATTCCCCACATTCTAGAATCACCTGTTAGGAGACAGGAGAACACTCTGATAAGCCCAATAACATAATCAAAAGATCACATAAACAGGCTATCTCTGAAATAAATATTCAAAACACAATCCAGCCACACTTTGGGTAAAACAGATATAATAGCTCATCTATTTCAGCCCAGTTTCACTGTAAATCAACAAATACTTAGGCAGAGGCCATCCCGGCCTTGCCATCTCTCCCCGTAACAGTCTCTTCATGATAAGTCTACATTATTATGTAGGAGGGAAAGGCTCGCACACATACGTACGTACAATGTTCACGCCCAAGTTTCAAAGTCACCTCTACATAGCTTTCATGGCAACAGGACGAAGGAACTGATTTGCTAAGCCAGCACTCTTGATCATACCGCCTCGAAGAAAGCTGTGTAAGCATTCCTAAGCTGTCGCTCGGACCACTCTGTATCAAAGGAAGTTAAATTGCTGATTATTCACATTCTAAGAAACTTCACAGCATATCACATTATATTATTTAAAATATCTCATAGCAAATTCCCCCTTTATATATATATATATATATATATATATATATATATATATATATATATATATATATATATATATATATATATATATATATCTATATATATATATATATATATATATGTATATATATATATATATATATATATATATATATATATATATATATATATATATATATATTATATATATATATATATATATATATATATGGGTATATGTATGTATATATATATATATATATATATATATATATATATATATATATATATATAATATATATATGTTATATATATATATATATATATATATATATATATATATATATATATATATATATATATATATATATATATATATATATGTATATATATATATATATATATATATATATATAGATATATATATATATATATATATATATATATATATATATATCTACATATATATATATATTATATATATATATATATATATCTATCATTATATATATATATACATATATATATATATATATATATATTATATATATATATATATATATATATATATATATATATATATATATGCGTAAATGCTCTTAACTGTCCAGGTATCCTGTCAGCATCAGAAACAAACCAAGAGCAATCTCGACTAATCCTTTTTGTAAAGGATGACACCCGACGTGATATCGCCCGTTGCTTAAAAGCCAAGATTTACTGGGACGTCAAGGGGAGATTTCTGCTAAGCATCTCTCTCTCTCTCTCTCTCTCTCTCTCTCTCTCTCTCTCTCTCTCTCTCTCTCTCTCTCTCACTCTCTCTACATATAAACAAGTATATCTCTAGTCTGGGGAAACAACAGAGTGGAATATTCATATGCCGTGAACCTTCACATTCGTCCATTCAAATCATTGCACACAAAGGCCAACAGGCAGGCGACAGCTGGGACAGAATCAAAAGGTATTTCAAATGACCCTCAGTGGAGTGGAAAACGAATGGAACAGACTGTTCCAGGAATGCAGTGATTTATAAGCTGTTATTTCATGGAACGCTTCAAGTGTGGCCGTTCTATCTATTGCTCTGGGAATGCGGAATACTGAAAGAAATCTTTAGTTGTGTATAATATATTAAGAGAAATGTACATTTGTGAAATTTCAATACATGAGTACCTCATTTTGACAAAACTTTAATTTATTATACATCTGCAATTAAATGCTAATAATGAAAAATTACAAATATATTATCGTACATATTGATTAACATTAAATTATTTAGTAATTAAAACTCTAAAATTTCAACTCTGCTAAAGTTAAAAATATTGATGAGTTATCGTTGTGACTATTCATCTTATGAATTCATATCCTTAAGATCAGTAATGAATTACAGGAAAATAATTTTCTATGAGTAGCAATATACACCTCATCCCTCAAATACATAGAGTGTATATGATATACTGATTCATACTTCCCTATTTCCTTACATTTTTCCCTGCACCAAAACAAATGAATGTTGGTTTAATTTTTTTTCTTTCTACGAAATTTTGCAAAAAAAAAAAAACAAAAAAAGGTCTAAAATACAATAGCAATGACAAAATCCTTAGACCAGTCATGGTGGCAATTTTTCCTTTTTAACTACTGATAATCTTAAGTACAAAAAACAAAATTTAAATTTATTCGCTTGTATGTATTAATTATAATATATATATATATACTATCTATATATATAAATATATATATCTAATATATATATAAATATTAATTTTTTATCTATATATATATCTATATATATATATATAACATATATATCTATAATAACGAGATAGTCCAATTATCGTTAATCATATTTTCAAAGGTAGCGGTGAAACCAAGGAGCGGCCTAAAGATAATTGGGTAACACATTTCTCTCTCTCTCTGTCTCTCTCTCTTGATCCGCTCTCTCTCCTCTCTCCTCTCTCTCTCTCTCCTCTCTCTCTCTCCTCCATCCATCTTTCTCTCTCTCTATCGAATATACCTCCCCTTCCATTATCTAAAAGTTGTCATCAAATCAGAGTCGTGAATTACAAAAAATATGCATTTTATTTAAAAGCAATTATTAACTGAAATAAAACTCAGCGTTCTTAACAGGAATGATTAAATGAAATGTTTCAAAACTCAGTAGCCCAAATAACTCAGATAACCTCGGTAATCAATCAAAACACTAACATTTAGTTTAGCCATAACACTATGCCACAGTCAAAACATAGTAATTAAGTCAGTATAACCATTTCTCGAGATCAATTCCACTCTTCTCCCAAAAAAACAACTCCCCACCCTTTACCATAATCGGCCTGTTTAGAAGAAGCAGGAGAACACTCCGGTTGAAGCATTAAGGCATAAGTTCTAAGGATCATATGGAAACATGAACCATCTCTTGAAATAAATTTATTCAAATAACAATCCAGCCCCACTTTTGGGCCTCAAAAATAAAGAAAAGGCTTACCCACATTGTCAGCACAGTTAATTTGCACTATCCCTTTCTTAATCAACAAAATACTTTTGGCAAGAAGCCATCCTGGCTCTGCCTCCTCTCCGTAATAGTCCCCTCCCATTCTTGGTAACACTACATTTCATTATTTTGGGGGTTGGGGGAAAAGGCTCGCACGTACGAATTCACAAAACCAATGTTCCGACCGCCCACCCCCAAACTGCTTCTGATTCCAATTTCAAACAAGTACACCTCTACAACATCAAGCTTTCCATAGCGACAGGACGGAGGCATGGATTTGCCTAAGACAGCAAATTTTTGATCACACCACCTTCAAAAAGAACATGTCAGCATTCCCAAAACTCGTCACCTCGAACACTCTGTCTCCCAGGGGAAGTTAAATGAATGATTCTCCACATTCTAAGAAATTTGTCATAGGCATATACACATCAAATATATTGATTTTAAATCATCTATCATAGTCAAATCCCCCTTTTTCTTTATGTAACAGATTGCTCGGTGCCAACCTCTCTGCCTAGCACCAGCCTAGCCACAGCTCCCAATAAAACCAGGCTTTATACATAAAAAAAATAAAAAAACGCACCCACAGTTGGCTGGCCTCATAAAACATTATGATTAACTGTAACTGCCGTCTTTCTGGCAGTGTACAACGTCAAATATCACACATTATCATCCCAAAACCACCTGGCATATGGGCCTATAATAACAACTGATTGTAGAAAAACATTTCTTCAATCTTGAACTTTCTCACCACTCCCGTGTAATGGGTGATTGGGTCCTGCAGCTGTACAGACACATGGCATGGGGCAAATGGCAACTCAGCCAATATCTTCTGCAATCGCTGAAAGGCAATCTTGCTAGCGTTGGGCAACGATGTTTATGGGTGTTGGCAATATGTCAGTCCATGTCCATCGGTCAATTAAACGAAAAATTAAACCCCAGGGACATACTTCAGTCAAGTAAAAATGACCTAAAAAAATTCTAAGAAACAGCAAACTGGAACCTCTTCCCAAAAACTACCATCCAATCAATGTTACCCACTGAAACTAATTTCTAACGTTCAACCTACGTGGAAGGGAACTCCATAGGAATCGCTAAATCATTAGTCATTATCATTAAACCCCGTAAACAAGAAAAAATTTATTAAACTTCTCCAACCCAAGTTCGTCCTTCCAATAATAATAAAAAAAACTCCACCAAAATTCAACAACATTAGGCACACACACTCCAGAACTCACAGAACCTCCACAGACTTCTGTCATCACATTTCAAAGCTCACAAATTCTCATAAAAAAAAAAAACAGCTTTCTTTAACAAACCCAGACCCAAGTTGATCCACTGAAAATGTTCTCCTCTAGCTCTGATATTTTCAGTAACCCACAAAAATCCAGTAAGAACCCTTTACTGCTTAACATTGATTAATACTCCAATGAAACATCCATGCCAAACACCCATTTCATCTCAATTCACGTACCCAACAAACAAATCATATACTCCCGTACCAAAATGGAAATGCCTATTTAAAAGCTTAACCCAACCAATTACGACCAAATCTCGGGTAGAAAATAAAAAAAAGAACAAAAATAAAAATAAAATAAGGGTGAACTTTTTCCCCATCACAAAGCACCATAAACAATACCTATTTATAACATAATCCGGCCATCCCCACCCCCTCATAGGAATGCCAAAATCAGCATCTCTCCGAATAGTGCAAAAACTCTGAAGTAAATCAACACTGAAGGAAAAGAAGAGTCAGCAACCCGGACTCATCAAGGAATTATCAGCAAAATTCCACTTGTGAACACGCCCAGGTGCTCGAACTGCAGTATAGAAATGTCTAGTCAGACTTGCAACTTCAGAAACCCATGATTCTCCAAATATTTATACTAACACCAGTATTCTCCAAAAAGCCCCAAAAATGGTCTTCAAAGACATAACTCCCAAATGATACTACTCCAAGTATATAAAACAAATTATCACCTATTTTGGATATAAACTACGGTAAACTTGCCACAATTCCACAATTATGCCGCCAAAAATAACCCACTGGTGAATATAAAAATGCAACATCTCCATAGGGACTCATAAAACTGCATCAAAGTAATGCCACTCGCCTCCAATTAGTCACGAAACCAAAAGAACTCCAGTCACCCCTCCCTTTTGGCTCGTAAAACCCCAGGGAAAAAAATCATAACCACAGAAAAAAAAGATCACCACCAAAAATTAGTGCCATCCACATATTACCATGTTAATAATAATACCACCCAGGCAATATAAATAATTCCCTCCATTACACCAATAACCCCATGTGGAATAAAAACAAGTCTCCCAAAAAATATTATATCTTCAAGCAGAGTCGTCAAAAAAAATGAAACTGTCCCTGAAAAATGTACTCAAAGCATCTAGCTGATACACTCGAAAATATTACCCCATATCTCCTCTGAGAAGTGTTTCTATTTGCAACAAAAATGGCTGCAAAAATAATTGAACTAAACATAGCTCTCACCACCATAGGCCTAAACTATGGACTATTTCAAAAAAAAAAAAAAAAAAAAAAAAATCATATGGCCAAAATCTTATATCTTCAATTACATCTCCAGTAAAATAACCCTGAAAGGCCATCTAAGGAGCTCAATGTTACAGTCAAAAACTATAAACTCTCTGTTTAGCATAACTGCTGAGAAGGGCAAAAACTCGGCAAATAAAATTGTTCAGAAAATTCTAGAAAAAATCACCATTGTGCCATAACTCATTATAACAAAACTCCAAATTCAAAGTGTCTAAGCAAAGACTTTCCCATATTCACCTCGGCACAGGCCACTAGAAACTTAACCAAGTTTCCTTTATCTGGCAAAGTTGCAATAAACACAATTGTGCGAGAGGCCAACAATTTCTGGAACGCAAACATCCAGAAAAGAAAGTAGTGCCATTATGTAAAAGTGCAAAAATACAAAAAATTCTCCCCTAAATCTCTCTGCAGCATCAAACAGCTGAAATTATAAACATTCCTGAACAATGACTCCAAGTCACGAACTGAGATATTAAAAAATTTACACAAACTGTCCTGAGAGAAAAATAAATTCAAACTCGCCCATGATAAAAAAAAACTTGTGTCAGCAATGGCTAACGTCCAAAAAAGGGAAAAGAAAAATCAATGGCACTGTTAACTGTTCCCGTGACACCTGTAACATCTGTGACTCATGTAGACTTCAAGCAACTGTCTGCTGAACTCATAAAAAAAAATGTGTCGTTAGTACCTCCCATATCCACTAAACATCACCACCCTTGATATTCATTACAACAACCATGTTAGTATCAGACAATAACACCAATATCAGAACTCTCCAGTATCACCAAAATTCACCAGAATTGTTATCACCAAATGCACCAAAATTCACCAGAAATTGATATCACCAACAATAAATCATTGTCACCATCCCCAAAAATTAGTACCACCGTGAACTCTGACAGAATCCCCATAAATATCTCTAGTAATAATAATAATCCTCCATAGTAATTCTCCATAAAATAATTCTCTATGATAGTTCTCCATAAAATAGCTCCCTGTGATAATTCTCCATAGTAATTCTCCGTAAATATCTCCATAAAATATCTCCCATATCACCAGTAAGGCTTTAATATTGCCATTCCCCAGTATTCATTACCATTGCCACACCCCCATAACTCCAATATCACCACTATTCACCACCAATCACCACCATTTGACATCACCAGTCCTCCTCACTTTAAAATAATCTCCATATCCCAAACAAATCTCCATTAAAAAGTAATCTCTGTATCCCTAGTTATAATTATGCCCTCTTACATTGCGTAAAACCATTCTCCAAAGCGTAAAAAAACTTGCGTTACATTCATACGCATTTCATTTCATTTCCTCTTCACGCAGAAGACAGAAAAAAAAAATCATCCTAAAAGAAACCCTACAGGCATATCATATCATCCCTCGTGGCTATCAGCTGATTTCATGGCTTTGAACTTACCTACTCAAGGCCAAAGTCGCCCCCTTCCCCTGGCACAAAGAAAAAAAAAGAAAAGCTCAAACCCCCGTTGGCACAACCCCATGGAAGGATCCCATTAAGCTCTCTTAGGTGCTACCCCTTGGTCGCTCAGCAAAAATTGCGCCGAGTGCGTATACATGAGAGACCACTGTCTCCGAGGGCCAAGAAAATGCTATCCAAGCATCCCCAGAACCAATTGTATGTATGAAAAACCTTCATATGCATACACATGTGTCAAAACCAAGACGAATGCGTCTCCTTTAACATGTGCCAAGATAAAAACATAACACGATCTACTCCTATGGGGAAAAAAGGTAATCTGAACTGATTCTCTAACTCAAAAAATGATTCATAAACAAAGGGAAAAACAATAATATCACACTCACGGCTTCAATGAGAGAATACCCGACCACCAAACTGAGGGCACTTCTGCACAAGCACGCGAATACACACATGCTTACGTGTGTAGGAACAATTCGATACTCAAGCGAGAAAGACACTTTGGCAACCGCGCACTCACAAAGCCCAACTGAGTGCCACAGAGCTTGCAATGTCTCACGACGGATGAATATGCTGACCCTAGTCAAAAATTTTTCTCCCAGTACCACAACCATGGCTGAATAATTCTTAACCCCCATCACTTATCAATTGAAATCTAACACATTCCCACAACCAGACTCTCTGAAAACAGCCTCTTATAGTTGCTATTAATCTCACAAAAGGCTCAACATGGTCCAGAAAACTATCTGCCACCCCTATAACGAGGTGGTCAATCTCGTTATCATATTTTCAACGGTAGCGGTGGACCAAGAGCGGCAAAAGGTAATTGGCAACAGATTCTCTCTCTCTCTCTTTCTGTCTGTCTGTCTGTCTCTCTCTCTCTCGATCGATCGATCGATCGATATACCTCCCCTCCATTATCTAAGGTCATCAAATCAGATTTGTGAACTACAAAAATATGCATTTATTTAAAAGCAAATTATTAACTGAATAACTCAGATTCTTAACAGAATGATTAAATGAAATGTTAAACTCAGTAGCCCAAATAACTTAGATAACCCCCGGTAATCAATCAAACACTAACATTAGTTTAGCCATAACACTAGGCACAGTTAACATAGTAATTAAGTCAGTATACCATTTCTCGAGATCAATTCCACTCTTCTCCAAAACAACTCCCCTTTACCAGAATCGCCTGTTAGAAGACAGGAGAACACTCCGGTAAGCATAAGAGCATAATCAAAGATCATATGAAACAGAACATCTCTGAAATAAATATTCAAATACAATCCAGCCCCACTTTGGCCAAAATAAAGAAAAGGCTTACCCATTCAGCACAGTATTGCACTATCACTTATCAACAAACACTTTGGCAGAAGCCATCCTGGCTCTGCCTCCTCTCCGTAATAGTCTCCCGTTCTTGGTAACACTACATTTCATTATGTAGTGGGAAAAGGCTCGCATGTACGAATTCACACACAATGTTCACTCCCACAAACTGCTTGAGTCCAATTTCAAAGTCACCTCTACATCAAGCTCTCATAGCGACAGGACGAGGCACTGATTTGCTAAGACAGCAATTTTGATCACACCACCTCAAAAAGACATGTCAGCATTCCCAAACTCGTCACTCGAACACTCTGTCTCCAGGGAAGTTTAATGATGATTCTCCACATTCTAAGAAATGTCATAGCATATCACATCATATATTATTTAAAATATATCATAGCAAATCCCCCTCTTTTATGTAATAAATACATACATACATACATTCATATATATATATATATATATATATATATATATATATATATATATATATATATATATATATATATTATTATATATATATATAT